>NW_007380390.1:17725-24424 GCF_000475195.1 Diaphorina citri | reverse complement strand
CCGGGCGGGAATCGAACCCGCGGCCTAGCGCTTACAAGGCAGACGCACTACCAACTAAGCTAACTAGGCTGGCTGGATTAAGCTTATAAGAACCTACAGACCGTCTGACAGACCCAGATCTGAGCCTGAGGGGCGGACTCGTACCAGTTTGTCTGATGAGCCTAATTCGAATAAGTACCTATTCTGTGACAGTGACAGTGTGGGCAACTAATTAACTATAAATACCCTCGGATACTGGGATTGCTGTGAAGAAAGTAATAAAACACTGAAGAGTCCCCATTATCTAGGACAGAAGTACCGAACAGTCCCCAGCTTTGTATCCCGGTGTGATTTTTCCATTTTATTATTTTTTTTTTTTTTTTTCATATCATTTCCCCCTTCCTCTCCAAATTCTGTCTCCCCATTTTATCAGTTGGAAAGTGTTAGAATATTCTCTTTCAAGAGATTTTTTTTTTTTCATATACAATCGGGAACTTGGCCATTAGGTCATTCTCCCACATGCATCCCATATAGGTATATCTAATGTTAGGTTTAACCATGAGGGAAAAAGTGGTAAAAAATAATAGCTTTTTGACCAACAACGTAACCAAATTCATAGCATGTATCGAAATACCATTTCCTTTTCTGATTGATTGACACCATTAAACTTCATTGTCAAACATCTATTTTCTCTCTCTTTCTCTCTCTCTCTCTCCCTCCCTCTCTCTCTCTCCCACCCTTTCTTCTCCTTAGGTCAGATTTTTTTTCTCCAAAAAATTCCCATACATCTACCTACGATAAAGTCCACTTTTTATTACAAAAGCATATTTTACAGAAAACCTATACACACAGAAAATGCCTTGTAATATTTCATTTTTTTTATTGGGGACCAAGGAATATAAAAAGAAGGGATTTCTTTGCTAAGGAAATTTATTTTTTGTCCCCTGTGTGCAGAGAAGATTTATTCTGCATGATTGCGTGGCAATAATGGAACCCGGACTAGACCTGGAAGCAATTTTCGGGAACATTTTTTGAAGATGACCAGTGCCGAAGCATGAAATGCTTGAAAAAAAGTTAAAGAGAGAGAGAGAAAAAGGAGAGAGAGAGGGGAGAGAGGGGAGGGAGAGAAGGAGAGAGAGAAGGAGAGAGAGAGAGAGAGAGAGGAAGAGGATATAGGCAGAATGAATGAGAAAGAAATAAAGTTAGGAAGTATGAGGAAAAAAGAGAGGAAGAGATATTTCTGTAGTAAGAGCGAGCGAGAGAAAGGTAGGGAGAGAGAGAGAAGAGAATGGGTAGTGTAATGGAGAAAGAAGAAGGATCGGGAGGGGGGATTGGTGAAGGAGGGGAAAAGAGAGGTAGAAGGAGAAAAAAAAATATTAAGGAGGGAGGGGAAAAGAGAGATAGGAAGAGAAAAGGGGAAGGGTGGGGTTTATATTTGTTCAAAGAAAAGGTCTAGATGTATTGTCTATTCTATTTTATTTAATTCTATTCTATTTTATTTAATTCTATTCTATACATATTTCTGGACATGGTCTTCACTTGACTGGAGTGGACACTTGACATGAGTGGAGTGGACACTAGACATGTCCAGAAATATGTATGATAATATCATAGTTTGAGATAATGGTCAAGTACTATGATATAGGTCAAAATTAATTCTATTCTATTCTAGATAGGTAGGTAAATGCCTTGTTTTATGTCGATTTACTACACGTGGAGCACGCATTACCTGTGAATCGCATATTGTATGATTTTATTCTTGGAAAACAGTCGCATCATTTTGTAAAATACCTACTTATACGGAGACAAAATAATATAAGTATAAAGAGATAGATGGGGAGAGTCAGGGGAAAAATAGGTAATAGAAAAGGGAAAAAAGGGAAAAAGGAGAAAGAGCGAAACAGAGAGAAGGAGAGAAAGAGAATTAGGAAGAAAAGCAGAGAGAGAGAGAGTTCCCTTGTCTATTTTTAACAATTTTGAAAGTTCCAAGTCTCTGCCCTATTTCAACCCTTTGTGGACGAGAGAAATTTTTTCTTGGAAATCGAGGATCTGCGAAAAATTCAGCTAGTTTCTTAGGACTTTTAGGTATGTATATTAGTAGAAGTGGGAAATTTTTGTGAGTCAAGAGAAATAGAGAAATCCAACATAAATTCTGTCACTTCGGTTGAATTTTTGTGAAAATAGGTATAGGTATCTTATATTTCAGAACATAGTCAAAATTATATTTGACCCAAAAATCATAAAATAATATTTTTTTTTTATTATTATTGCAGGTATAGATATTTTTATTTGTTTGATTTTGGTAGAAAAATATCATAAACAAAAACATAAATCGTTAGTAGCGAATAGATAGAAAATGAGACTGAATAGTCCCGTCAGTATTTTTGGTATGGTTGACCGGGGAGTTTCCTTCTTGGACTTTTTAGCACCCATTCATATTCCTTGTTTGAGTTGTTTGTTCATGGACTTTTTAGTATCCTCGTCCATATTCCTTATTTATGGACTTTTTTTCATTTGACGACTTAAATTTTAATAAAATACCTAATAGATGATAGAATGCGAAACAGGCCCAAACTAGAAGAAGAAGAGGAGAGAGAAAAAAACTAGCAATAAATAAATGTGAAATAAAAGTTTCCAATATTATGCAATAAAAACATTTTTGCTGTCTACAGTTCGTCTTGGAAAAATTTGACCCATCTCGTCATCTTGATCTAAAAAGGGTTAATTGTTTTAACTTTTCCAGTAAGATTAAGACATGGAATTCTATTTTTTTTTTCGAAACAGAAAGAAAAAGGTGTTTGTAAGTGACACTTGTAATTAATTAATTCGAACCAATTAGAGAAGAAACTTATCTATCAGCCATTTTTGACGGATTATAGGAGCCATGTTGGATTTTTTATGTAAAAAAAAGGCGGTCAACTTACCCCCGTACGCAATACAGGTGAGCGTGACGGTCTGGCCCTCCAGGTACGGCCCGACAAAACTGGTGGCCCTATTGTTACGGCCGTCCAGGATAGTGACATTATGAGGGGGAACTGAAATCAGAAGAGAAGGGGAGGTGTAATTAGTACAAGGATTTTTTATATTATTATTATTATTATTATTATTATTATTATTATTATTATTATTATTATTATTATTATTATTATTATTATTATTATTATTATTATTATTATTATTATTATTATTATTATTATTATTATTATTATTATTATTATTATTATTATTATTATTATTATTATTATTATTATTATTATTATTATTATTATTATTATTATTATTATTATTATTATTATTATTATTATTATTATTATTATTATTATTATTATTATTATTATTATTATTATTATTATTATTATTATTATTATTATTATTATTATTATTATTATTATTATTATTATTATTATTATTATTATTATTATGATTATTATTATTATTTCATATTCTGACTAGAAGTAGGTCGAGCGGATATCACACCAGGCTTGCACGCCGGAGGTCCCTGGTTCAATGACTGGGTCAAAAAAAAAAAAAAAATCGGCTCTGTGTTATATCCACAAAAGTTGTGAAAAAGCTCTGCTTTACCACCACAAAGAATTCATGATTTGATTATTAAATGGAAACTTGTAAACTTACCAATAAATGGAAACTTATAAAATAAAATAAATAAAAAAAAATATAAGGGCAGGGCACGTTAACGTCAAAAGTCTGAAGCTCCGATAATATTACACATCATAATATTACACAGATAATATTACACAGAAGCTCCGATAATATTACACATCATTTCACCTTTAAATTTGGAGCAAGGATATAATGCTAGAGGTTAATGTCGGACACAATAAGTGACCAATACAAGCGCTTGATTATTGGACAGAGAGGTAATGACACCCTAATATTGGATAAAGCCTAAAGCGACAGAGAGATAGTGAGTAGGATGGGAAATGAAGGAGGAAGAGGGGAAGGGAGAGAGGAGCTGGCAGAGAGGGTGACAGATAAGGAGGAGAATGGGAGATGGAGAAGAGAGTGAGAAAGAGAGAGAGAGAGAGAGAGAGAGAGAGAGAGAGAGAGAGAATTATGAAACGGCAATTAATCCGAACAAGAAGAGAGAAGCTGGGAGGAAGAACTAAGTAAATAGGGGTGTAAGGAGTGTTTAGTGGAGTGTTCGGGGGATTAGTATTGTTTAGGGGAGTGATTATTCCAGTGGAGTGTTTGGGAGAGTAGGTATGACTTTTTTGCGGAGTGACTTGTTTTGCGGAGTTACTTGTTTGGCGGAGTGTGGAGTAAGAGTAGACTTTACCCATCAAATACTCAACCTCATTAATTCGTATCTTTCTCCGTCCCAATGAAAAAGAGGAGTTGCTTCATTCTGGTCTGAAAAAAAAACTGGTTTTCCGTCCATCTTGATTTCCGCGCTAAAAATGGGTTTAGTGGATTTATACCGTGAAATAATGAAATGGAGGTAACTATTACCACTATTCCCTACTAGGTATTTAAAAGAAAGTAGGTATTGTTTAATCAAAAAATCAACTAGAGGCAGCCTCACCTGTAGGTATGGTGGTTTGTATACCCCAACAGTCAGTCGCCTAAAGTTATACCCGTCAAATTTTATGACACAAACTTGCCCTTAATTTGTCCAATTCATGGTACAAGATTATAATGAATAATGAATTAATGACCCTTCTGTTATTACACACACCTATTACTTATTACAGTTATTACTTTCCTAGGACCTACACACCTATACCATTACTTACCTACTTACCAAACTTTAGTTCATTCTCGTGGACCACGTCAAGTGAAAGTTCGTAATTTCGTGCATGTAATAATTTTGTTGGTAAAACTCATTTCACTTTCTTTTTCCACTGGTAATTTCCACTTCTAACACTAATGATAATTGATCGTGGGAGTGGTTCACTGATAAAAACTCTCAGAGAAGTGTAAAAACGAGTTAAAATAAACCGTAAAAAAAAATCCAAAAATAAAACCGAGTTCCATACAGGGTGCCGCTAAATTTGGTGGAATATAATTGGAAAATAAAACTAATTTCCTCTTTTTAGCGGTACTTCCTATGCAGGGTGGTACCCAATACAGATTAGTTTTAGTGCTCCACTATTTAGTGGAAGAACTCAAATAGGAGCTAAAGAACTATACCTACCCAGTCTAGTGTGGTACATACTTTGGTGCCATGGTGGACTTTCTTCAAAAATCGGTACAGTCAGTCAGAAAATTTTCATTTTCGGCGCCTAGCTATCATTCTGAACGAAGAACGACCAACCTTCAACTGTTCTCTAACTTCCATTTCCGGAGACTTTCGGACTGAAAGGTCGTCCAGCGAGAAAGAGAAAAAATACATAGAAAGTACAAAAATCACCACTCTTGCATAGCTCACTGAGAGCTCTGCACTAAAAGCATAGGCGACTGAAAGAGGATAGGGGACAAAGTAGAGAGAAAATAGAGGTAGGAGAGAGACGGGAAGAGGAGAATAGGAACAGGGAAGATAAGGATAGAG
Organism: Diaphorina citri; assembly: GCF_000475195.1. Lineage (NCBI taxonomy): Eukaryota > Metazoa > Arthropoda > Insecta > Hemiptera > Psyllidae > Diaphorina > Diaphorina citri. The sequence goes on along the minus strand of NW_007380390.1, from coordinate 18,936 downwards.
GATAAGGGTAGGGAGGTAATGAGGTTAGTTCGGGGAAAAAATTGTGCATTTAATTTATTGGGATCAAAGAATGTCAAAGTTCCATTAACCGATTTCTATTTTTTTTATTTTTATTTTTTTTTTTTTCTAAATTAAGTCTAATTTAGGACAAAAAACTCATGTTGGTGGAGGAAGGTTTTACTCATTGGTAGTTCATTGGGTCTTTTTATCCGGGCGCGGGACGGGACGGTTCTAGCTAGAACTCTGACTTTGAAAATAATAAAAACTTGAAGATTAAATACGGCTAATACCACTTTTGAAGACAACAAAAAGGTCTCTGGTTAGGATTTCCGTTTTTTACCAATTTAACTTTTTCCTGACTTCAATTTGCTATTCCCTCTGTTAACCCCATCTGTGCTTCACCATTTATTCCCTCCCAGCTCACCAGTGCACCCATCTGACCTCAAGGAGCAAAAGGTCAAATTCTTGTCCTGCTGTGCCATTTTCAGATTTTTGTTTTTCAATTTGGCTGAAGTGTTTCTGCTAGCTTCAATAGGAAAAGTGTCCTCTCGTGCGGCTCGTGACTCGAAATGAGTTGAGTCGGGAACTTTGTGACTCAATGAGTTGAGTCGAGAAATTTGTGACCTAATGAGTTGAGTCGGGAAATTTGTGACTCGTGAGTTAAGGCGGGAAATTTGTGACTCGTGAGTTCCAGGGAAAATTTGTGACTCAAAAACACTGAGTATAGAAAAAATTGTCAAGTAGGCTAAAACACGTCGAAAGCTTGAAGTTGTATTTTAGGCCAGCCACTCACTAACAGGTACACTTGATCAGGTCTACCTGACGAGTACACACTATCGGGTAGACCTGAAAGGTACGACTGAAAAGGTCCGCCTGTCAGAGCTACCTGATATTTCGTTGTAGGTACATTGCATATACAAAAATAATAAGGCGTGAATATACAATTTGTTAAATCATCACTTTTTTCACCCATTTCTTTCATTAGGATTCAAGACATTCCTCGAGCCACCCCTCACGAAATGTTACATGGAAAAATCCACCAAATGCATGTTTCGAATTCTATGGCAAATATATACATCCCTATATGGTTCCTACACATTCAAAAATAATATGCTCAAATTCAGAAAATAAAAGACCGAGAGAGAGAGAGAGAGAGAGAGAGAGAGAGAGAGAGAGAGAGAGAGAGAGAGAGAGAGAGAGAGAGGGGGAGA
>NW_007380390.1:14747-17561 GCF_000475195.1 Diaphorina citri | reverse complement strand
AATAGCTTCAATCCAGTGGATCCCATTATCATGGGGGAATGTAACAATTAGCAGAAAAAACTCTCATGTATAAATTGATAAATTCTCATTTTTTTGGGCGTCCGCAATACGATCATTTTTCCCTTGACGTTCTACAGATGAGTTCATTGTGAGAAGACACACAGCTGCTGTTGTCCTCCTATCTCCTATGATTACATGGCCACTCTCCCACCTTCCCTTGAAGAAAAGGATACTCACCATTAGAAAGAGAGAGAGAGAGAGAGAGAGAGGGGGGGAAGAGAGGAAGGAAAAGTAAAGGGTATTAGGAGATATGGAGGGGGTGGAAAGTATTACAATGAGTTACAGGTGGGAGAATAGATTGGGAGGGGAAACAAGGAGAGGGAGAGAGAGAGAAGAAGAAGACAGAAGGGGAGTATAAGTTAGAATGGGGTTTGAGGTAGTACTTTGAGTTACAGGTTTTGGGGAGGGGAAGGTATTGTATTTCCCATTGCTTGGGTGGTAATTTATTGCCGGCGCTTTTCTCAATTACATTCTCCTAGCTCCCATTACTTCCCAATTTTACCCACCCCTAACCTTCCTACCCATCCAGCTCTACCAGGCCTCCCTCCCCCACGGATGGGTATGATATCTCCCTACAATACAGAATATATAGGTACATACCTAGGTTACACAGAGGTAGGTATTTCGTAGTATATGTACCTACCCGGGTAACACAGTCGTACACTCTGTCAAACCTTTTAAAAAAAAAAAAAAAAATGGTCAGAATAGAACATAGGCCATATTCTATTCTGACCTGACCATGGTTTCAGGTCACATTAGCAACTAAATTACTACGTGGGCAGCTTGATGTCTTGATGAAACAGCTCCATACGGTATGGACCATACAATAATAATTATGGATATGGGCGTTAATAACAAACGATATGAAGTGCAATGGCAGACAAAACATTCAAGTGGGTGTGTTTAGAACAAGGGTATATGAAAACCTTGATGAAGTCCTCTAAATTCGAACAAAAAAAAAAAAAAAAAAAAAAACCGAGTCAGAAGGTAGGTGGGCGAAAGATTGTTAATCTTTATTATAGGAAGACAAAATAATAAGGTTTCTTATTAACATTCTTTATTTTCTTTGTTCACTCATGTTCCCTATTTTTTTTCGCAGTCCTTTTTTAAAAAAGAATTTTTTCAGAGGAGGAGGAGCGACGAAAAGAAAGGGGAAAACAAAGGCTTCACTAGTGGTGGAGTCGGAAAAACGAAAATTTTGAAATACTATTTTTTGTAAGTAACTAGGTAGTTAAGTGTAGTTAGTGTTGAATTCAAAATCAAGGGTATTTGGGTTCGAATCCCTGAAACGGACAGGAATTTTTTTCTTTTTTCAGAGGAGGAGGAGCGACGAAAAGAAAGGGGAAAACAAAGGCTTCACTAGTGGTGGAGTCGGAAAAACGAAAATTTTGAAATATTATTTTTTGTTTTATTAACTAGGTAGGTAGTTAAGTGTAGTTAGTGTTGAATTCAAAATCAAGGGTATTTGGGTTCGAATCCCTAAAAAGGACAGGAATTTTTTCTGGTAAGTGAAAATCTCGAGTTATTTATGGTTAATGTTCCTATTTGGATTATCTCATCTAGGCCCGTATTTAGGGCCCCCTCCCTCGATCTTCATTTTTCTCCTCTACTGTAGTCAGTCTCCAAAAAATTGAGGCCAAGCCCTGATCTCATCGACACTGTTTCGGCACTTCTCATATCTACCCCAAGATGACACCCCACCGTACGTCACTGATGATGACAAAAAAGAAAAAAAAAAACAAGTCCGTTACACAAAACAAACAAATTAAAAAAGAAATATTACATTTACATTGAACATCATAAATAATGTTACTCGTGCTTCATGCTAGGGACAGCGTTTCTTAACAGTGATGAGAAAAAATTAGTGAAAAGCTGAAACTTAAAACCATACAGGGTGAGACCACAAAGTCAAAAAACGAAACTTCAGAAAATGATACAGGGTGTAAGTCAAAAGAGGTATGACCGTTTTAGTCTGGAAAACCCCTTAAGAGGACCAATAACTGGTACACTTAGGTACTCTAACAGAAGGAGCGAATTGCTTTTCTTAGTCAAAAAATGGAACTAAATTTTTTTTTTTTTTATTATTATTATTTTTTTTTTCCATTAGGCGCTTTGACAATGTTTTGTACATGTCGTTCGCGCCGCGGTTCCTCATTGGGTTTAAATTTTGTCCAAGATGTTCACGGACTTCAGGAGCGACATTAGGGCGTCGACCCCGGTGGTTTCATTGGTAAGTGACGGCGGGTTAGGGAGGGAGGAACGTAGTTGAATTTTTGATAATTAATGGGCTTAGAAATGGATAAAATTGCTTTCTGCCAATACAAAAATATAAATTTACTATGAGAGGAATTAGCAGCATAAGAAGGTAGATAAATAAAAATAGAATCAAATTTAATATAAATGAAAAAATGTCGATGTATCATAAACAAAGAAGAAAGGCTAATACATATTGTCAAACAAAGTGCCCAAAGAACGTCAGGAGTGCCACCAGAGATAAAACCTTGCTTTGACTCAAATCGGACCCCAATTTCAAGCATTTTTTTTTTTAGAACGCTCCATTTATTTCCATCAATTTCATTAATTCAGTTATTTTATTTATGAAAAAAGAAAAAAAAAAATGAAATGTATAATATAGCCCCAAGCTCTGAGCTTATATTTCAAAATGTTCAATTAAATTAATACAAGCGAAGTGCATTTTTTTTTTTTTTTTTTTTTTTTTTTAAAAAAAAAAAAAAAAAAAAGGGCCCCTTTTAA
>NW_007380390.1:8628-14674 GCF_000475195.1 Diaphorina citri | reverse complement strand
ATATTATTATTTATTTATTTTTATTTTTTTTTCTTATTTTCGTAAGACTTTCACTAAACACAAGGACTTATTCCAGTGAAAGTACAAAGTACTAAAAGCCAAAAGTACTTAAGCCTGGTTTACTCTAACCAGAAAGTCTTTTAGTCTCCACGCAAGTCGTAATCCAGCTAGCAAGTCTAGATAAAATGCTAGCACACCCTTGTGAGGAACCATTAATGAGTGGTTCTAGTTCCTTTTATGTCATAAATACCACCATTCCTGAATTTCCCAGCCGTGAAAAATAAAATATTTTTTTTTTTTTTTACTTCCCATATTATAGAAATTAATAGCATGGTGGACTTTTTAAATCTCCCAAAATCCATAGTTCCCTTTTTATAGGACTGTACCGTAAATCTTTTTTACGGTACAGTCAGAAATATTCTCATTTTCGGCGCCTAGCTATTATTCTGAATGACCAACCTTCAACTGTTCTCTAACGTCAATATCCGGGGACTGTCGGAATGAAAGGTCGTCCAGCGAGAAAGAGAGAAAAAACATAGAAAGTACAAAAATCACCACTCTTGCATAGCTCACTGAGAGCTCTGCACTAAAAGCATAGGCGACTGAAAGAGGATAGGGGACAAAGTAGAGAGAAAATAGAGGTAGGAGAGAGACGGGAAGAGGAGAATAGGAACAGGGAAGATAAGGATAGAGGATAAGGGTAGGGAGGTAATGAGGTTAGTTCGGGGAAAAAATTGTGCATTTAATTTATTGGGATCAAAGAATGTCAAAGTTCCATTAACCGATTTCTATTTTTTTTATTTTTATTTTTTTTTTTTCTAAATTAAGTCTAATTTAGGACAAAAAACTCATGTTGGTGGAGGAAGGTTTTACTCATTGGTAGTTCATTGGGTCTTTTTATCCGGGCGCGGGACGGGACGGTTCTAGCTAGAACTCTGACTTTGAAAATAATAAAAACTTGAAGATTAAATACGGCTAATACCACTTTTGAAGACAACTTAAAGGTCTCTGGTTAGGATTTCCGTTTTTTACCCCTTTAACTTTTTTCTGACTTCCATTTCCTATTCCCTCTATTCACCCCATCTGTGCTTCACCATGTATTCCCTCCCGGCTCACCAGTGCACCCATTTGACCTCAAGGAGCAAAAGGTCAAATTCTTGTCCTGCTGTGCCATTTTCAGATTTTTGTTTTTCAATTTGGCTGAAGTGTTTCTGCTAGCTTCAATAGGAAAAGTGTCCTCTCGTGCGGCTCGTGACTCGAAATGAGTTGAGTCGGGAACTTTGTGACTCAATGAGTTGAGTCGGGAACTTTGTGACTCAATGATTTGAGTCGGGAAATTTGTGACTATGAGTTAAGGCGGGAAATTTGTGACTCTGAGTTGAGTCAGGAAATTTGTGACTCGTGAGTTCCAGAGAAAATTTGTGACTCAAAAACACTGAGTATAGAAAAAATTGTCAGGTAGGCTAAAACACGTCAAAAGCTTGAAGTTGTATTTTAGGCCAGCCACTCACCAACAGGTATACTTGATCAGGTCTACCTGATGAGTACACACTATCAGGTAGACCTGAAAGGTACGACTGAAAAGGTCCGCCTGTCAGAGCTACCTGATATTCCGTTGTAGGTACATTGCATATACAAAAATAATAAGGCGTGAATACAATTTGTTAAATCATCACTTTTTTCACCCATTCGAGGAGGGAGGAGAGATAGGAGTTAAATACAGAGAAAGATTTGTTCATACCAGGATTTCCCCTCCCTAAACATGACCAACCCCTCCTTGTTATTCACGATTCACCAACCCCCTCCCCCTTCTTTTTCACGAGTGACCAACCAAACGTACAATTTATTATCCCATCCACATCTGGGTGAAAATTAAAACTGAAAATAAATGATTCAGCATGCAGAATGAGGTGGGAAGAAGAGACGGGGAAAATCGAGTACATGAGGTTTTCAATCTGCGAATGCTGACCGAAAACAGCGGTGGAGAAAGAGGAGGAGAAAAGCTGTGCTGAATAGGAATAAGAGGGGACTCGCCATGCTGAAGGAGGAGAGTAGGGGAAATTGCAATGCTAAAGGAGGGGAACGCGGAAGGGTCGGGGTAATTAGTTGTGCTGCATTCAACGTCAATCAGCACGGCGGAATGGCTCCAGTCAGCAACGGAGAGAAGCTTCAGCAGATACTCGTCAGTAATTTTCCCCGGATTCTGATCTCTGGAAAATGTACCAGTGCTGCACGCTGCTGCAGCGAAGAAAATGCATTCAACGTCAATCAGCACGGCGGAATGGCTCCAGTCAGCAACGGAGAGAAGCTTCAGCAGATGCTCATCAGTAATTTTCCCCGGGATCTGATCTCTAGAAAATGTACCAGTGCTGCACGCTGCTGCAGCGAAGAAAGTATTTAACGAACCATGATCACATTGCATATCGAGTCAGCATGGAGGGGAGAGAGTAATTGAGGGGAAATGCCTCTTAGTGGAGGGGAGAGATATGGTGGGAGAAGCGAAGTAAATGTGGCACTAATAATGCGATTACTGGGCCAGTCAGCACACAGGTTGTGAGTCAACGTGCTATTGTCGCGCTGAATGCACAGACCACTGAAGCGAAGCAACGTTGCGCGTGGTTGCTATCTGAACGGGTCACCGTCTGGGGTTACATCTGGTGCTGGATTTTTCAGGTTGGAATCAGCCTCCCCTCGTGAGAACAACTCAGTTGAATAGGAGCTTATTATAAAAAGGAGCTAAAATATGAAGAGTAGGAGGGGGAAGAGAAAGAAGAAAAAATGGGTCACCGTCTGGGGTTACATCTGGTGCTGGATTTTTCAGGTTGGAATCAGCCTCCCCTCGTGAGAACAACTCAGTTGAATAGGAGTATGAGCGTATTATAAAAAGGAGCTAAAATATGAAGAGTAGGAGGGGGAAGAGAAGGAAGAAAAAGATGGTAATGTTCACGTTTGAAATAACAAGGAATAATAATAAGTAGGCCATGTGGAAGATATTCCAGATCTAGAGGAGGGGAAAGGAATTAGAAGAGGAGGGACAGGGCTAGGGGGAAGTATGTAGTGTAAGGGCGGTAGAATTGAAGCGGTTAGAGGATATTAGGGAAACAGAAATAGCGAGAAACAGACTAATCTAGGCTAGACTATTCTGGTCGGATTCTGTGGCAAGGGGAGAAGGTAGACCTAATAACCGGCCGCCGTAGGCGGCTCAGGCTCGGGACTTAGAAAAATTTTCATTTTTTTTTTTATTATTTCTTTTTTTTTTTTCAAATACGTATTCCGCAAATGTAATAGAAAGTCGTGTGATGTTCACACCAGATTTTTTCTCTTCCTCTTCCCCCTTCTCCTTCTCCTTCTCGTCTACTACCTACACTTTACTAGGCTTTAGCTTCCTCTTCTGCATTTTCTTTAATTTCTGTTCTCTGCTCATTAAGACTTCCTGCTGTTCAAAAATGTGGAGCGAAAAAGGAAAGAAGAAGAGGAAGAAGAAGAATAAGAAAAAAAAATTGCTCTATATACCTTCTACTATTGTATGTACACCTATATTTATGTGTAAGGTATATTTCATGCCCTAATAGTAAGTATATTATGCAGGCAGTTATTTCGTATACCTACAGTTAGAAGGAGAAAATTGGAAAGGGAGGGAAAATGGGGAGAGGAAGGAAAGAGAAATAAGAGAAGAAAGGAGGGAAGGATAAGAAATAAAGAGAAGAGGAATAGGGAAGTGCTGGGGAGAGAAGAAAGAAATGAGGGGAGAAGATTAGGACAGACAGACAGACGACACCGAAGCGAATACAATAGCCCGTTCCTTATACCTTTTTTTATTACTATCGTAATAATAAAGGAAGGACGGACTAAAAAGGAGAAGAAGGAGAGGAGAGAAGGAGGGAAGGAGAGAAGAAGGATAGGAGGAGGGAAAGAAGATGGAGGGAAAATAGGGGAGGGAATTTTTAATTCACCCCAGGAGGGGAACCTTGGCCTACCCGCTGGGAGTTAACAGGGAAATGTACTTTGGCCTGATATTATGTATAACCAACCTACCCCCACTTTAATACCTAACATCTAAAATATTATACCTATAGGTACCTATAATAATAATAGAAAGTAATAATGTGAGTAATACCTACATACTTTGGCCTAATATAAAGTGGGTAAAAAATAGTAGAAGAAGGAGAGTAAGAAGAAGATTGAGAGAGGGAGAGAAGAAGAAGAAAAAGAAGAAAGGAAAGAAGAAAAGGAGAAGGAGGAAAAAAAGCAAAGAATATAAAGAAGAAGAAAAAGAGGAAGAAGAAGAAAGGAAAGAAGCAGAACAGAAAGAAGAAGAAGAAAGCACAAAGCAAAGAAGACGAAGAGGCAACATGAAAAGAACACACGGAAGAAGAGGGAAGAGAGAAGAAAGAAATAAAGATAAGAAGGTAAAAAAAAAAAAAAACGTTTGAAAATTTGGACCGATTGCAATACTTTCTCATTACCTTGTATAGGTTCCCTATACGTAAGGGTAATAGAAAGTAAAAAAAAACAAAGGCAGAAAGATCTTAATTAAGGTTCGAGAAGGGATTTGGCTCTTGGCTAATAGCATTAGTTAAAAGTTTTCGAAAAAAAAAGTTTCAAATTTTTCCTTAAATTTTATTTATTTCACTCTTCCTTTTTTTTATCGGAAATTCTTTAGTCTCTTTCTTTAAACCCCTAAAAGCGATTTAAATTAAGGCGCGGCATTTTTCCTTACACTGATTAGCGTTTTGCTAATAGCATTAGTTAAAAGTTTTCGAAAAAAAAGTTTCAAATTTTTCCTTAAATTTTATTTATTTCACTCTTCCTTTTTTTTATCGGAAATTCTTTAGTCTCTCTCTTTAAATCCCTAAAAGCGATTTAAATTAAGGAGCGGAATTTTTCCTTACACTGATTAGCGTTTTAATTTCAGAACAACGAATTATCTACTTAAATTTTTAGAGTTCTGTTTTATTTTCTTCTTCATCCGAAATAGGTAAGCTTCATCCTAGATATCTATGTACGTAAAGTACCTATCGACTTGAAAAAGAAAAAAGAAAAAAAAAACATTATAGCCTCATAAAGGGACTGTTGGTAATCCCTTGGCAGTCCAAATAAATAAAAGCACTATGTAGGTAGGTATACTCTTGGAGGAGTATTAGGAAAGTAGAAACAGAGAGGGGTATAACAATATGGATGGGAGCTAGGGATTTAGTTGCAAGGAGGGGAATAGGACTGGGTAATTTAGGATTTAGGGGTCTTTCTTTTAATTCGTATTTTTTTACTGCCACCATTCTTTCCCACATCTCTAAATTTTTTCCCACATCTCATTATTTTTTCCCCCACCTCATGATTTTTTCCCCACATCTCATAATTTTCCCCCACATCTCATATTTTTTTCCCACAGCCGCCACAGAAGTGGAACGAACAAGACCTGCAGGAATGGTGATGTCAATGCATTTTACAGGAATGATAATGTCAATGCATTTTATGCACTCGAATATTCCTGTGGGATATGAGATGAGGTGTCGTGAATTATTCATGACATGAAGGTGGGAGACAGGATTGTCTGTCCGTCTGTCTGTCTCTAGCTTTACCTCTGTCATCGACATGGCTTGCAAGAGAGTTTATTAAACTTATTCCGAAGCTTGTTATTATGATGATTTTATTATTATTACTTGTTATTATCATTATTATTATACTCCTTACTATTACTCTTTCAGTTCTAAATCTTGTAGCACGCTAGTAAATCGTATGTGTAGATCACCCTAGACAGGATTGTCTGTCCGTCTGTCTGTCTCTAGCTTTACCTCTGTCATCGACATGGCTTGCAAGAGAGTTTATTAAACTTATTCCGAAAGCTTTTGTTATTATGATGATTTTATTGTTATTACTTATTATTATCATTATTATTATACTCCTCACTTTTACTCTTCCAGTTCTAAATCTTGTAGCACGCTAGTAAATCGTATGTGTAGATCACCCTATAAGCTTCTTGGGTCGGGCACCTGATATCTGTTGGTCCTAATAAGCCGGTTCTTTTTTTTTTTTTTTTTTTTTCATG
>NW_007380390.1:0-8588 GCF_000475195.1 Diaphorina citri | reverse complement strand
GTTTTTTTTTTTTTTTTTTTTTTTTTGTAGGGTGTTTTTTTGCCCATTGCACACCTACCCGTATGAGTCGGACCTATGTCCCCGCCCTATTAAAATAGGGTCCTCATCAGACATAGGATAAAAATATTGCCTTTGAAAGTATTATTAGTTATTAAGGGTTCAATATTTTGTCATTCGGCCTTTGCACGTGTCATGTATTTGTTATACGGCTTACAAAAGTTAAGAAGGTAATAGGTATAACTCTCTCGCTCAAATTCATTTTTTGTGCAAATCTTTCTTCTCTCTCCCTCCCTCTCCCTCTCTCTCTCTCTGTCTCAAGTTCATTTTATTTTTCTTGTTAAAAAGAAGTTGAGTTTTAAAATGAAATTCTTTCCCCATTAAGTTTGTTCTTTCTCTCTCTCTCCCACCCTCTTCTTCGTCATATTATTTTTCTCTCACTCGTCGTATTCATATTATTTTTTCTTTCTTGATTTCTCTTTAGTTCTCTCATTCTCTCTCTCTCTCTCTCTCTCTCTCTCTCTCTTCATTAGCAGCACAGTAAGAGCATACGAGACTTTGTCTGAGGGGAAAAAGAGAAATAGGGAGAGAAAGAGAAAGAGAGAGAGAGAGAGGGTACAGGAAAGAGAGAGAGAGAGAGAATAGGGAGCGAATCAAATCCCTTATGGAAAATACCAAATGATATTTTAATGTACTTGCATTGCCCGCTCTCTCTCTCTCTCACTCATACACATAGCCGACTGAATTTAAAATGGTCTAACCGCAAGCTTTGATGCGATTTTTCATCTCTCTCATTCCCTCTTCAAATGATTTCACACACACACACACACACACACACACACACACACACACACACACACACACACACACACACACACACACACACACACACACACACACACACACACACACACACACACACACACACACACACACACACACACACACACACACACACACACACACACACACACACACACACACACACACACACACACACACACACACACACACACACACACACACACACACACACACACACACACACACACACACACAGAGAGAGAGAGAATTGTTGAAGAAAAATCAATTACGTTCATATTATTTACTCAAAACAGTTGTATAGAAAATAATAATTATATCCAGGTTTACTCATTTGTTATTCTCACATAATTATGTACATATATGTACCTATATTACCTACATAGCTGGGTACATACAATATGTACCTACACTACCGCTCAAAAGTATTTGCCCACCCATGTTTTTCTTATTTTGAGGTGTATTTTCTTTGAATTTCACCGTTTCTTCTGGGTGGTTTATTTAGAAAGGGTTAATCATTGCTATGATTGGCTAAAAAAAATGCAACGTTTATAATAAACATAAAATTACACATTTCATTTGAATCTGTCAAATTTTCTTCTAAAGTAAATTTGTGTTTCTTCATGTGTTCCTCCACACACACACTGTAGAGAACACACACACACACACACACACACACACACACACACACACAGAGAGAGAGAGAGAGAGAGAGAGAGAGAGAGAATTTTTGAAGAAGAATCAATTACGTTCATATTTAGGTACTCAAAACAGTTGTATATGTATATAGAAAATAATAATTATATATAATATCCAGGTTTACCCATTTGTTATTCTCACATAATTATGTACCTATAATACATTACCTACATAGCTGGGTACATACAATATGTATAATGTATACCTAGGTAGGTAATATATTTCTAATTTTCCATAGGTAGTAGTAGGTGCCTATACATACAACCTAATTTCCATCCAAGTAGAAATATGTAGAAAATCACTGAGTCGAATACTATGTAAAGCATAAAGCACAAGGTTTAGGTTGTAAATTACTATATGGATGAGCATGAGGAATTTGAGAGTAAATAGTATTTCCTTCCAATGTACATACCTACGTATGTATATAATTATGTATGCATAGCTGGGTACATACAATATGTATAATGTATACCTAGGTAGGTAATATATTTCTAATTTTCCATAGGTAGTAGTAGGTGCCTATACAATACATAGGTACAACCTAATTTCCATCCAAGCAGAAATATGTAGAAAATCACTGAGTCGAATACTATGTAAAGCATAAAGCACAAGGTTTAGGTTGTAAATTACTATGGATGAGCATGAGGAATTTGAGAGTAAATAGTATTTCCTTCCAATGTACATACCTACGTATGTATGTAATTATGTATGCCAAATGTATAAGGTATGTACATATACCTATATGTATGTGTGCCATTCTTTAGACATGTGAAAAATAAGGGAAGTGAAAATGGTAATTCATTTCAGAAATATGTACCTATACACATACATATTACACCAGGAACAAATAGTAAAGCCAAGCTTGTAATCTTTTACTTTGGATCTGGAGATTGGTGGTTCGAGTCCACTTCATGTTTTTTTAGGGAGGTCTATAAAATATTGGGGAGGCCCTAAATATTTTGTGTAATGAAAAGCACACAGGCTCAAAATCTCCTCCTCCTGCTCCTCCTCCTCCTCCTCCTTTTCTTGCTCATGTAGGTAGGTATACTCTATGTAGGTAATATGTACTGTGTTAGTCTGAATAGATATTCAAACGAACGAAGCAAATTCCAAGCTTTACATTCACTACGAAACGGGGGGATGTGGAAGGTGGAAGGTAAGAAAAATGGAAGAGAATGAGTGGGAAAAGGGAGGATAAAAGGATGGGATCAATGGAGGAGAGGAGTAAGAAAGGGAGGGAGAAGGAGAGGGAAGGAAGGATTAATTTCGTAGGAAATATCCGTTTTGGGGTCCCCTGATTCCAAAAAAGTGGTTTTTAGCCCATGGTCTGTACGTACGTACGTTCGTACGTCCCGAGTAATAATTTCGTAAAGTTTAGTACACCAGTCGATGAAGTAAGACAAGAAAGCCAGAAGAAGAAATAAAGCCACTCTAATAAAGACTCTGGATATTTTATAAAGCCACAGAATAAAGAATGGATAGGAGAGAGAGAGAAGGAAGGAGAGAGAAAGCCAAAGAATAAAGGATGAATGGGAGAGAGAGAGACACAGAGAGAGAAATAGAGAGAGAGAGAAGGAAGGAGAGGGAAAGCCAAAGAATAAAGGATGAATGAGAGAGAGAGAGAGAGCATGGGGAAGAGATTGTGAAAGGAAATAAACTAAGAAAATGTATTTCGCAATTATGTTGAAGTAGACAAAGAAGGAGGAGAGGGAGAGAAGGAAGTGAAGAAGATATGGTAAAAGGAGGAGGACATGGAAAGGAAGAGAGGAATCAGAAGGAATAAGAAGAAGACTTGAAGAAAGAGAAGTAGGAAAAGATGAAGAAGGAGAAGAAGAAAAAGGAGAGGAAGAAGCAGAAGAGGAAGGAGAACGAGTAAGAAAGAAGAATAAGAAGAAGAAAAAGAAGAAGAAGAAGAAGAAGAAGAAGAAAAGAGAAAGCACAAAGCAAAGAAGACGAAGAGGCAACATGAAAAGAACACACGGAAGAAGAGGGAAGAGAGAAGAAAGAAATAAAGATAAGGAAGGTAAAAAAAAAAAAAACGATAAAAAGACCTTTAATTTGATATATAGGTCGACCAGGTTTGGATAAGTCCTTCTATGGGGACAGACTGACTGACTATGTAGGTAGGTATACTCTATGTAGGTAATATGTACTGTGTTAGTCTGAATAGATATTCAAACGAACGAAGCAAATTCCAAGCTTTACGTTCACTACGAAACGGGGGGATGTGGAAGGTAAGAAAAATGGAAGAGAATGAGTGGGAAAAGGGAGGATAAAAGGATGGTGACAGACGACACCGAAGCGAATACAATAGTCCGTCCACTATACCTTTTATTATTAGTAATAATAAAGGAAGGACGGACTAAAAATGGAGGAGAATGAGTGGGAAAAGGGAGGATAAAAGGATGGGATCAATGGAGGAGAGGAGTAAGAAAGGGAAAGGAGAAGGAGAGGGAGGGAAGGATTGGAGTATTTTGTTCTAAATTTCATCCCGAGTAAAGGAGGGGAACCTTGGCCTACCCGCTGGGAGTTAACAGGGAAATGTACTTTGGCCTGATATTATGTATAACCAACCTACCCCCACTTTTTACCTAACATCTAAAATATTATACCTATAATAATAATAGAAAGTAATAATGTGAGTAATACCTACATACTTTGGCCTAATATTTTAAGTGGGTAAAAAATAGTAGAAGAAGGAGGATAAGAAGAAGAAGAATGAGAGAGGGAGAGAAGAAGAAGAAAAAGAAGAAAAGGAGAAGGAGGAAGAAAAAAAGCAAAGAAGATGAAGAAGAAGAAAGGAAAGAAGCAGAACAGAAAGAAGAAGAAGAAGAAAGCACAAAGCAAAGAAGAAGAAGGAGAGGCGAAATGAAAAGAACAGGAAGAAGAAGAAGAAGAAGAAGAAGAAGAAGAAGAAGAAGAAGAGAAAAGAAAGAAATAAAGATAAGGAAGGTAAAAATCTGGTGTGAACATCACACGACTTTCTATTACATTTGCAGAATATGTAGGTATTTGAAAAAAAGGAAGAAAGGATTTTAATATAAAAATCACGTCCGACTGTTTGAGTGGAGGCTCTCCTGATATCCTGGGATACTCTGGAAGAGAGGAAGGAATAAAGGAGGGGAGGGAAAGGAAGGAGGAAGAGGAGAGAGGAGGGAGGAAGAAGGAGGAAAGGGAATACTCAACGAGGAGAAAAAAAAGGGAGAGAGCATAATTCCCACATACTCTCACATAAATATTAATACTTCAATAGAGCCATAGCTACCACACGAGAAAATCCTACGGACCTTCTTCGTCAGATAAGCTTGATAAGATGATAAGACTTTGGAAATCCTGGAAAATGTCCTCGAAATCCTGGAAAATAACTCGGAACTAGGCCTGGTGACCTAAAAAAACTCCAGTGCCTATCTCAACTGAAAGAGGAGATTGATGAGGAAGGAAAGTAAATACTAATTTGACCCATACGAACAAAAATAGAGATCCATAATATAAAGATGATAGCACTAAGCAGCCATTCTTAACCTATGGTCCGTAGACCACTAGTGGTCCGCGAGAAGGTTTCAGGTGGTCCGCGAGAGGTGAGTAAGGAAAAAGTCATCGTGTCTCTATTTTATAACATACCCCTAAGAAAGAAAAAAAAAAAAATCTTTCCTCTTTTCGTACAATAATGTTAATTTTTCTCATTTTCTATCTCTTTTCCTACGAGCCATAGCTACCACACGAGAAAATCCTACGGACCTTCTTCGTCAGATAAGCTTGATAAGATGATAAGACTTTGGAAATCCTGGAAAACGTCCTCGAAATCCTGGAAAATGACCCGGAATCAGGCCTGGTTACCTAAAAAAACTCCAGTGCCTATCTCAACTGAAAGAGGAGATTGATGAGGAAGGAAAGTAAACTGTAAATACTATACATACATAATCTCAAGTGGTCCGCGAGATTTTTGGTTTATCAATAGTGGTCCGCCAATTCTAAAAGGTTAAGAACCCCTGAACTAACTAGAACGAAATAGTCGTTAGTTGTATAACAGGTTTCGCACCGATTTGAACATTGAACCATTTAACTTAGTCAAGAGGAAGTAAAACAAACTCAGATATTTCAAACTAGGATTTCTCATAAAAGTGCAATATGATGGGTAGAAATTAGAAAAAACTATTACGTCTATGAAAGATCATGATGAAGATGGAGAGAAAAGAGGCAGATACCAGAGGCGCAAGTCAGGGAAGCAGCGGACCAATTATTGGTCGCAGTATTTAAAGAGGAGCCCTCGACGACCATCGTATAGGAGATATTGGTTAATATAGAAAACAGTATAAGGCGTAAGATCCATCGTTCCTTTACGATTCCCCAATCTCGTCGTCGACACACAAGTTTTCCTCCGAATATGAGATGGCGCCATCGGATCCGCCAACGTTTGATGATGACGTCAGCAGTCGTCGACCCTACAGTTCACCGTCCTATATCTCTGCAAGCTATGGTCTGTACAATGGAGGCAGATACCAGAGGCGCAAGTCAGGGAAGCAGCGGACCAATTATTGGTCGCAGTATTTAAAGAGGAGCCCTCGACGACCATCGTATAGGAGATATTGGTTAATATAGAAAACAGTATAAGGCGTACTTTATTTAGACTGTCCGCTTAGGGCCAGAAGAGCCATTGTTCTTACAGTAAGGTGAAAGGCAGATGAACTCTAAATAAAGACTGAAAAATCGTTTAGGACGAGGCAGATTGCTCAAGGGCATCATTTTTGTGCTTTTAATATACTTTTTAAACATAAAAAATCATTCTCTTCTT
Source organism: Diaphorina citri (assembly GCF_000475195.1). NCBI lineage: Eukaryota > Metazoa > Arthropoda > Insecta > Hemiptera > Psyllidae > Diaphorina > Diaphorina citri. The sequence goes on along the minus strand of NW_007380390.1, from coordinate 2,278 downwards.
TTGTGAATAAAGGTCTGAAAAATACCATCAGTCTTAATGGTGGTTTTGAAGGCGAATTATATTTTCCTTACTGAAAAGAGAGAGAGAGAGAGAGAGAGAGAGAGAGAGAGAGAGAGAGAGAGAGAGAGAGAGAGAGAGAGAGAGCGAATCTCTGCTCTCTTCGCGGTTGAATTACTTCGTTGATTTGAATGTTGTGTCTGTAATTCTATTTAACGTTTCACTGAAATGTTCTGATTGATGTTTCCTCAACTCATCTTTTTCTCCGTTTTACAATGAAATCTTACCCATCTGAGTGGAATTTATTATGTACATACATACAAAATTTTTAGTCTTACTTTAATTAGCTAAATGTAATTTAATAAAAATAAAATTAATGGAAGTTATGGGTATGCCGATTTATTGTAACATAATAAAATGATTTTGTAGGTGCATTTGTAGATTCTTATTTTACACGCCACACGTAAATTGTAACTCTGTATTTTTATATTTCTTTCCTATAAGCTTTCTGAACAATAAATTTAAAGAAAGGCCTACAAATGAATAATAATGAACTCGTTTTTTCAAACCAAAGGTCCCCGAGGTGGCATTCAAAGTTTGACATTCAGAGAAATGCTTTCAGCTTTCTATTCTATTGTTACAATGTCAAGTTGACCTGACGACGGCACAAATATCACTCCTGCATCTCTGCGGAGTTGATGAAATGCACGCATTTTATTAACAAAACTGTAAGAAACACGTTTATTAAATTTAACTTCATTATTTATTCAATTAATTGAGCGAACCGCTGGAAAAAGGCCTATGACAGGAACACGTGTTTTGAGAAAAAGGGTTTAAATTTTTAAAGTTGAAGAACTTTTTTTTTTTTTTATTAATATGCAGGAATAATTTAGATATGATTTTTAAGTAGGCCATACGCCATACGGTTTTCTCTCAAAAAAAAAAATAGTTTTTTTTGTATTTTTTCCAAAGGACTCTTTTGATAATATATAGCCAAAAAAAAAAGGTTTAAAGGCCCTTTTTCCCCCCAACGAACTTTTTCAAAAAAAAAAGGAAAAAAAAAAAAAAAAAAAAAAAAAATGTAAGATTTATTTATTTATTTTTTAAACTGAACACATTGTTTTAAAAAGGCAAGAAATGCAAAAGAAAATCGAAAATAAAAGCTATCCACCAGGTAATCAATTTATTTTTTTATAAATTGATTACCTAGTGGATAGCTTTTATTTTCGATTTTCTTTTTCATTATTTGGTAATCAATGCCTCTAACTAAACTCAAAATTGCAAGTTGCAAGATTCCTCCCTCCTAATACAACCTACTCAATACTCCGTCTCGCTTTCGGACTCACTCATCTCGGGTACATTTGCTGGTGCTGTTGGTACCACATGTGTAAGAAACCCTTCGATCCAATCTTGGGATCCAATGTTGGTTTTGTTCATTGATAGTTTCAAAACACTTTTCTTTACAACACACTTGAATGTAACGAAACACTTTACAAGGAACTTGTTTCTTTTTGGCTGTAGCATACTCCCTACCCTTCAACTTGGCAACTTTCCTCAGTTCTTTCACATGATTATCCTTCTGGATTGACCTTTTTCCTCCAGTTTATACATTACTTGTTAAAATAGACAAACTAGGGGCCGTAGAGGCCATCACACAATTCAGAGCTAAATGAGTTTTGCTTCAAGGTCCTAGTTTTTTTCTGTAAAACCAAGTTAATTAACGTAATAATTAAAATCAGATAAAAATAAATAAATTATTCTTATCAAGACAATTTCGATTAAGAGGTTTTTAAATTGGTGAGCTTTAACGTAATAATGCTTACTAGAAGTTAATATGTTACTTTGATTTTCAACAATGTTTGTATTGTTTCAGACAACCGCCAAGGCAAAGCATCAGCGGTCCTCTCCACTCTTTACATCCTAGGCATTATCACCGCCATGATCAAACAGCCATAGCTACCACACGAGAAAATCCTACGGACCTTCTTCGTCAGATAAGCTTGATAAGATGATAAGACTTTGGAAATCCTGGAAAATGTCCTCGAAATCCTGGAAAATAACTCGGAACTAGGCCTGGTGACCTAAAAAAACTCCAGTGCCTATCTCAACTGAAAGAGGAGATTGATGAGGAAGGAAAGTAAATACTAATTTGACCCATACGAACAAAAATAGAGATCCATAATATAAAGATGATAGCACTAAGCAGCCATTCTTAACCTATGGTCCGTAGACCACTAGTGGTCCGCGAGAAGGTTTCAGGTGGTCCGCGAGAGGTGAGTAA
>NW_007380389.1:16616-25057 GCF_000475195.1 Diaphorina citri | reverse complement strand
TCTACTTTGGGGGTGCACACTACTTTGGGGTGCACTCAGCCTCGTGAGGACGATTGGGGATCTGATGCTTGAAATCTCACCTCATGAAGGGCGTGAGTCGTATAAGCTTAACCCATCTTTTGGGGCACCTGCCCCTGCACTTAAGAAACAAAGGGCGAGACTTGAAAGTCTAATGTGACTTTAGCAGTTAAAGAACTGAAAGGAATTTTCGACTGATTGCTTGTAACAAAATAACCCCACTAATACACTTTGCTATTTTGTGAGTTGACTTGAACTCGAACCACCGACCTCGCGAGAGCGAGAGAGAGAGAGAGAAAGGAGAAAATTCTAAAAAAAAAGCGTCAGGTTTTTCTGAGTTTGAGTGATGGGTGAAAAAAATTATAAATGAGAAAATCATGTTTACTTTTTTCCTTCCTCAAATCTTCACTTCATTACTAACATCACCTAGGTAAGTGCATGTTTACAATAGCCATAATATTATTCTATGTATCTACTATGTATTCTACCCAAGTATAGGTAATTACGCTTGCTAAGTTTGCTGACATAGAAAAGTTAAAAATAGAGTGCTTTTTTATTTATTTACTTTTTTCATTATTTTATTAATGGGAGTTTTTTCACACTGAAATAAATGTTATTAAAATAAAAAATGAGGGTGTTCGAACTTGTCTTTCTTGGACCGATAAGTATATTAATTCCCATTTTTTCTTGCTTTCTTATTGAAAGACCGACCTCCAGATCCAAAGTCCACCGTGCTAACCACTACTCGTATACTCCCGAGGTTGGTTTATAAGCTGGGTACTGACGAGCGTTCCAAATGAAACAGTGTGTATTAAAGTCAGGTGTTATTGGAACGACAAAAATAGAGCGAAAAGAAGAAGAAGAAGAAGAAGAAGAAGAAGAAGAAGAAGAAGAAGAAGAAGAAGAAGAAGAAGAAGAAGAAGATATGTAATACTCGTACAACACACATTCATTTCGCAAGCCCTACTTACAACCAAAGTTTCAAAATAGGTCAAAAATTTTGAAATTACACAAAATGGGTATGAGCTATGAGATTATTTATGACACCAGAATGTCAGCCATGTGATTACTATCATTAATTTATTAATGGAATAGTTATAATAATATATGCTAGTAATAAATAATAGTCATAATCATAAATAATGTATGATGTACATCCTACTTATGTCGTACATGCTGACAGATGCACTAGAACTAGGTAGAAGGGAATTAATTATCAGCACTAATGGATGGGCTTAGCGATGTGAAACTTTTCCCATACAGAGTTGAACATCAACATTTTGAGTGCACCAGCAAAAAATCTGGTGTGAATATCACACGACTTTCCTCATCCTATTGAATGATGCTTATTTTGGGTGTTCTTGTTCTTATAGCCAAGCTTTTACAATATCTCTAACCGTTTAGTCGGTATAGCTGAAAACCGCCAAAAAGCGGTCAAAATACCGCCAACAGCAGCACCTATCTCAACCAAACGTTTTGAGTTGCATCCTTGTCACATTTGTAAAATCCATACCAAATTTCAAGTCTCTAGCTTATACCGTTCCCGAGATATTGTTAAATTACACCGAAAACCGCCAAAAAGCGGTAGCTTTTAGAATTTTAGATGATCTTCGATCCACCGATCTTTTCTTTCACTGTAATCCTTTCAGATATTTTACGAGGAAGGTCTTGACTGTTCCTGTACTTTGTGTTTGTGAGGCCCATATGTCTCTATGAATGTCATTTTTCCAAATTAGGTACCTATTAAATTTTCTAGGTACAACCCTACAATATCTAAATAAATAGGTATTGGTAAATGCTGCTCAATTTATTATCCTCCCCCTTTCACACCCTTATCTTCAACCCAGGGATATCATTACCCCTTGAGGGCTCCATTGCCAAACCCATGATTCCTATTTTTAAAAATGGGACAAAAATGTCTCTCAAGGGACAAGTAATGTTAGGAATGTTAGAATCTCACTCCACCATGCAGATGTCCCTTAGGGTGTGTTTATGAACAGGGCTGAGATGAGCTCGGACGACGTGAGATAGCTGTCCCGGCGGCAATTTTTAAAATTCATTTTAAGGAACGATAATACCCCAATCTGCGGTATACTAAAGGTCATAAGATATAAGTATCTAGATTTCCATCTGTTTTCGTAGCTACTAGGTATACCAGCTGTTAATCCGAGGGATTTTTCGTTACGAGATTTTCGTGTTCTCAAATCCGTCAGGAGAAAAAGCCTGAAGAGTATTTTCGACTTGGAGAGAAAAGGAAAAGAAAAAGAAGGAGAAGAAGAAGGTGACCCCTTTTTAGCCCGTCCTTCCTTTAATATTACGATAGTAAAAAAAAGGTAGGTATAGTGGACGGGCTATTGTATTCTCTTCGGTGTCTGTCTGTCTGTGTGTCTGTCCCTATAGAAGGACTTATCCAAACCTGGTCGACCTATATATCAAATTAAAAAAGGTCTTTCTACCAGGAACACGAAAGTGGTGGTGCAAATTTTGTCCAGAGAACCATAAAGCAAAAAAACAAAAAAAAAAAAAACTGGTTTTTTGGGGATTTTTTTCACATTTTCTCACACAAATGAGCTCTGATCTTGAAATTTGTCGCGACGACCTATGAACTCAAAGCGAGAAAGTTTCAGATAACACTTCAGTCGATCATTTAAGACCGGTTTTAGCGTCACCTATGTTAAGCTACGCCGAGAAAGGCCAATAAATGGATGGGTGACTTAAACATTACGTTTTAGCGTCATCTATGTTAAGCTACGCCGGGCAAGGTCAAAAAATGGATGGGTGACTTCAACACTACATTGGTAGTTATTAGGAAACATTAAAAAGAATAAAGGGAGAACGGGCTCTAGTCTTGATTTTAATCATTACATGAAAGTAAAATCAAATCAATAATAATAATAAACTGAATATTAAACAAATAATTAGGTAGGTACCTACATAGCTATTCTTTAACCACGATCGAATAAACTACGGGCTAAAAAATTCCCGGAGGGACGGGCCCAGCTTGTTAGAAAAGGGAGGGGGAAAGGCGATGAAGGAGAAGTTGGAGGCGGACGAGGAAGAGGAGAAGAAGAAGAAGAAGAAAAAGATAAAGATAAAGAAGAAGAAGAAGAAGAAGAAAAAGATAAAGAAGAAGAAAATTTAGGACGAGGAGGAGGAGTAGAAGAAGAAAATGGAAGAGGAAGAATTGAAAAAGGGGACCAAGAAAAAATAAATAAATAAGAAATCCTAAACCTCCAGAATGTTTTTCCTAGATCCAAAAATTGGAAAACAACAACTTAACTTATCTCTCTTCCTTATTTCACTCTCTCTCTCTCTTTCTCTTTCCTCTTATCTCTCTTACTGATAGTGTATTATGGCTCTCCCTTCCAATCCAAAGTGTCGGAACTATCTCATTTTTTACCATCATAATATTTATGTTATCTAAAAAAAAAAACTTTGGTCGTTAACGTTATCATAATACAGCGTTGTGACATAAACAGCATAAACTAGCAATTTTCAGAAAAAAAGTTTTATACACTGTTGCCTCTTTTTTGTAATTTTACACTCTCCAAGGCTTCATTTATTATTTAAAAGGTCTTTTTTTCTAGGCATTTTTTTTTACTAGATATGGATTTTTTCCAGACATACCTATGCCTATAAAAATAAAAACACTTGGTCTGTTGTTTTTCGAGAGGGCAACGTGCCCATATGGCTCATTCTATTGTTCTTTTGGATTGACGGAGAAATTTTCTAAATCAACTAGTGAAGTGAACAGGAACCACGAGACATGGGGCGGTTTCAACCTTTTAAAGAGATGGATTCAGCCTTTTAAAGAGATCGATTCAGCCTTTTAAAGAGATCAATTATTTAAGCCTTTTAAAGATATCACTTTTAAAGAAATCGATTCAAAAACTTTTAAAGAGATAGATTGAGCCACCCACGTATCCAGACTTTCTACCGAGAATGCAAGAAAGTGGAAATTATTATCATACTACGAATCTGAAATTGATCATACTACAGAACTCAAGGTACATACTACAAATGATTCGACTGAGACGTACGAAAAGTGAACAAATACCTCCAGCAAAGACTTCCTAATTACAGTACCTACTTACAAGAATATGTATGATTCACAATTACAGGAACGCATTCAAGTAAAAATTATAATGATGTTAATGTATAAATGACATAAATAGTCTTCCTTAAAATTATCTATTTTTGTATCATTTATAGATGATAACTGCGAGAAACTTCTTAGAAAATTTTGTTAGAATTACTGAAATGGATCCAAAACTCGATGGAAAATTGGAGAAGTTAAGCGAGCAGACTCAAGTTGAGAGGAGTAGAAGAAAAAGAAGAAGAACTACAACACCACCAACAACACACAAAATGTGCCTTGAATAAAAAATGAGGAATAAAAAACAAATTGTTTGGTACGAACATAGAATTTCCTAACCTCACCCAATAATGCAATTGAACTATTTTATTCAAAAAGGGCCTGGTTCTTTTTACATAAAACGGCTTTTCTTGTGCAGAATGATTTGAGAATCAGTACCAAAAAGTACCATGTTTTTATCTCAATTATTTAAAAACAAAACAAAGTTATACAAGAGTTTTTGTAAAATTCTCTCAATTTTTTTAATGGACATCAAAAATTTCAAAGTTTTTCCACCCAAAACTTGATTTTCCCTTTTGGGCCTTCTTTCAAAGAAACCCTTCAATATAAGAGTATTAAAAAGTGGGAGAGGAGGATAACCTGAAAATTCCAAATGCAACTGGCTAAATAGGTGAGTGGGAAACTGTAAAAAAAAAAAAAAAAAAAAAAAAAAAAAAAAAAAAAAAAAAAAAAAAAGAACAGGGGGGATATAAAAAGTAAAAAAAAAAAAAAAAACTAAATAAAAAAAGAAAAGTAAGTAGATCGAAGCTGATATCGAGAATGCGAGATGGTTTTATTCTAGTCACGAGGTGCTAGCTATAATTTCCATCCTTTCCTGCGGTGAAACTATACGTAGGTAAGTATAGGTATACGTATATCACATTTGCATTGAAATAATTCAATTTATACTCTCACTAACACTCAAGTGGATTTGAGCGAGACAAAAAAAGAAGAGAGAGAGAAAGAGAGAGAGAGAGAGAGAGAGAGAGAGAGAGAGAGGAGTACACAATAAAGAATGAGGTTACAGAAGAGAGAACGCTATGAAAATGGAAAAATAGTAAAAAGTAAGGAAAATCCCTTCTGATTTTATTTTCTAAGAATACTCCCACCTACATAGAAAAATAAATATATTACTACTCGTATATGGTAGTTTTTTAAACTCATTCCTTATCTTTTTCAAAAATTTATGAGCAAAAAAAAAAAAAGAAAAAAAAGATATAAATGAATAAATAACTATGGTACCTATGTAAATCGAATTCTGCTAGATACCCTCTAAAATGTTTCTAAATAATGTAAAATTCGTGAAACATGATATTCCGACAAAATATCAAGAATAGCTATGTCTGAAAAATGTAGCTATGTCCGGAGTGTCTGGAAAACGTACCAAGTGCTACTGTCTACTTTGGGGGTGCACACTACTTTGGGGTGCACTCAGCCTCGTGAGGACGATTGGGGATCTGATGCTTGAAATCTCGCCTCACGAAGGGCGAGAGTCGTATAAGCTTAACCCATTTATTTATTTATTTATTTTGATTGCACATATAACAGTTTACCTGTGTTGGGGCCATCTTTTGGGGCACCTGCCCCTGCACTTAAGAAATAAAGGGCGAGACTTGAAAGTCTAATGTGACTTTGCAGTTAAAGAACTGAAAGAAATTTTCGACTGATTGCTTGTAACAAAATAACCCCACTAATACACTTTGCTATTTTGTGAGTTGACTTGAACTCGAACCGCCGACCTCCAGATCCAAAGTCCACCGTGCTAACCACTACTCGTATACCCCCGAGGTTGGTTTATACGCTGGGTACTGACGAGCGTTCCAAATGGAACAGTGTGTCTTAAAGTCAGGCGTTATTGGAACGACGAAAATAGAGCAAAAAGAAGAAGAAGAAGAAGAAAATATGTAATACTCGTACAACACACACTAGCATTCATTTCGCAAGCACTACCTACTTACAACCAAAGTTTCAAAATAGGTCAAAAATTTTGAATTTACACAAAATGGGTATGAGCTATGAGATTATTTATGACACCAGAATGTCAGCCATGTTATTACTATCATTAATTTATTAATGGAATAGTTATAATATGCTAGTAATAAATAATAGTCATAATCATATAATGTATGATGTACATTGTACATCCTACTTATGTCGTACATGCTGACAGATTCACTAGAACTAGGTAGAAGGGAATTTTCAGCACTAATGGATGGGCTTAGCGATGTGAAACTTTTCCCATACAGAGTTGAACATCAACATTTTGAGTACACCAGCAAAAAAAGGTGTAGGTAGTTTCAAACTATAAGATGTCATAAATGTTACGTAATGCCATTACGTATTAGGTACATACGAGTATGTCTGACGTCGAACTCAAAGTGTTAAGTAATAATAATAATAATAATAATAATAATAATAATAATAACACTTAATAATAATAATAGTGCTTAAACAAGCACTTAAATAAGCACTGTTTATACAGCTCGCATAGGACTGAAAAGTCCCTTTACTCCAGCAGTAGGGGTCAAATTCTCAAATTATATTGAGGATAAAATTCCATACCTCGGCTGGGTTTGAACCCACGCCCTCCTGTTTATCAGGCGACCGCCTTGACCACTACACCACCGAGGCAGGTTAAGTACAGTATTTTCCTTTCGCAATCAGGTGGTAATGATGGGAAATGGGGAAATGGTACAATGCCATTCAATGTTCCATTTCACTATTTCCCACCGCATTACTACCATGAAATTTGCGAAAGAATAATACGCTTTTAGAATAAAAGAGGGATAAAGGAGGAGAAGAGTAGATGAAGCATTTACCTTTTGATGCAAATTTCATTTTTGAAGTTTAGTTTACCGACGAGCTTCGAGATTGCATTTTCAAGTTCTCACCGCATTGTTCTTTGTTGAAAAATTAGAGCTGCTGATTTTTTAGCTTAGAATTTAAATTACAACTTGGAAAATAGATTACCACAGCTTTACCTGAAAAATGTGAAGCTTCTAATCTCTCGACGATAAACATCGAGTATGTAATTTATGAATTGTGTGTAATGGTTTTGATGTAAAATAACACACCTACCTACTTGGTAAAAATTGAATTGAATTTGCGCTGATTACGCTGAACTGTCATCTAAGTTTTTCAGGCTTCTTAAAATGATAAGCATTTTTATTTTTTAATACCTATTGCCAGGTGTTTTATTTATTTATTTGTTTTGTTGCTTGTTCTTACATCATTTGTGGCCTCCAAACAAAATAATATTCTTTATTGCTTTATTTACATAAACGTTCCTAAACTACTAAACTTTATTAGTTTTTGGCACAACTTGGTTATACAAGAAAATAGGCTTTTATTTTCTTGTTTTCTTAGAAATTTAGGTAGGTATCTGGGAATAAGAAAAAGTTTTGCCTATAATTTAGCCCTGGGATTTACATAACCAGCTGGGCTAAAACCGCCTCCATGTTTTGTAAATATTGTACATAATGTATGTAAATAGGTTGTATACCCTGATAAGGTATACATATGTATTACATATTCAATTATATAATTGAACAAATGAAGAGTGTTCCATCTTTTTTTAATTTTTTTTTTTTTATTTTTTAAATTAAACAGGTTTGATGGAGGGAACTGTAACTACTAAGGTCAGCCAGTTCACAATGCACGAATTTTTCTTCGTCCAAAGTTAATTTTTTGCGAATTTTTCTTCGTTTGCCATGTGAACACACTTGATTCATTTGTAAGTTCCATCTTTTATTTTTTAAATTTAAACAGGTTTGATGGAAGGAACTGTAACTGCTAAGGTCAGCCTGTTCACAATGCACGAATTTTTCTTCGTCCAAAGTTAATTTTTTGCGAATTTTTCTTCGTTTGCCATGTGAACACACTTGATTCATTTGTATACGTCACCGCCTCGCTTCACGGAAAAATTTATGACGAAGAGATATTCGTTTCATGCAGTGTGAACGGGCTGTTATCGTCCCGAAAGCGAAGCGAATTCCCCACACTATTCTGATCAACTTACTTTTTATCGGGGCGAAAATAGGCATACACGAGCAATAAAAAGAGAGACAGGTCAACATGAAATTGAGTTTGATAAATTGAAGGAGCATTATTTGACACGTTCCACCTGTTTTCTCCACAAACCATAGGTCATATTCCTAGCGTTACACCAGTCCTTCGGTTATTACTATTTATATAATTATTATTAAACCATTAGATCGAACTTTATTTACAAAATAAATATATACAAATGGTAACACAATTTATAGGAACAAAATAAAGAGAAAAACCC
>NW_007380389.1:0-14193 GCF_000475195.1 Diaphorina citri | reverse complement strand
AAATAAATAAGTGGAGGGAAGGAAGGATGAAAAAGAAAGAGGGGAAATAAATAAGTGGAGGGAAGGAAGGATGAAAAAGAAAGAGGGGAAATAAATAAGTGGAGGGAAGGAAGGATGAAAAAGAAAGAGGGGAAATAAATAAGTGGAGGGAAGGAAGGATGAAAAAGAAAGAGGGGAAATAAATAAGTGGAGGGAAGGAAGGATGAAAAAGAAAGAGGGGAAATAAATAAGTGGAGGGAAGGAAGGATGAAAAAGAAAGAGGGGAAATAAATAAGTGGAGGGAAGGAAGGATGGAAAAGGAAGAGGGAGAATAAATAAGTGGAGGAAGGAAGGATGAAAAAGAAAGAGGGAAAATAAATAAATTGTTTAGAGACAGGATGGAAAAGAGTAGGAGAAAAAGAGAAAGAGGAAAAAAGAGGGGTAAAAGAGGGGAAACTAATAACTGGTGGAGAGAGGGAATAGAAAAGGGAGGGAGAGGAGGAGAAAGAGGGATAAAGAAATGAAACAGAGGGAGATAAATAAATGGAGGGGAGGGGAGAACGAAACGGAGGGAGAGAAGAGAAAGAGGGGAAAAATAGGGAAGTGGAAATAGAGGGGAAGACGTGAAATTTGATTCCAAAATTTATTCATAGTTGAAGCTTAATGTTTACGCTCCTTGAATGTATAATTTTAATTTGCGTTTAATACGACGTACCTGATGCTGTGTAGTACATAACTCATACTTCAGCCAGCCTAGTTAGGTCTGTTTTACAAGCGTTAGGTCGAGGGTTCGATTCCAGGGGCGGATTTTATCTCAAACAGATATAGGTAGTTCGTTCTCCGAACGGCTGCTGGCTTTCTCCTATCTTGTCATCCTTCTCTCTGCGCTGCATTTTCGGGATAACAAGACCTTAGCAGTTACAGTTCCCTCTATCAAACCTCTATAAAAAATCCATTTGGTTATAAAAACATCAGACAACAGGACAATGACAAAAACAGTTTCACAACTTGTTTTTATACATTTATTTATTTTATAAATTTATATTAAAAAATAAAATAGTTGTGATTCCGCCAAGCGTGGCCGGTGACCCGTAAGTGTTTTGACTTCTCTGGAAACTATCAAACTAGTGTTCCATACTATTCCATAATAATTTCATCGTTCTTGCAGAGAGTGATGTCTGTTATGATAACATTGTTCCAGAATCTATGTAGTTAATAAAAATATTCATTAGTATTGTTACAGCGTTAGTATTGTTACAGTTGTATTCATTAGTATTGTTACAGCGCTAGGCGTTAACCTCGCCTAGTGGTTAACTTCCACTCAAGAGTCTATTATTATTATTACAGCTGTGGGTTTTGTTAGGTTACCCTAGTATTGTAATTACCATAAAAATGGATAGAATTTCTAGTACTATTTCTTCAAGAAGAGGATGCTATATCCCATCTTTTCACCCATACTCAAATGGGGTTGTTATTTAGGCTGTCTCCTCAGAACTTTTACTTTTACTACGTAAGAAGACAATCGCCTTTTAAACCTTTTTAAGTGCTTAGGCCTTTGCCACCTCACTCTTGAGAAGCTCTGTTTCAATGAAGACTTGTACCCGACTCACTCAATTTACATTTCCATTACTTTATTCATGACGATTCTTTTACTAGGAAAATTTAGGGAGAATTTTCGGCGAATGTATGTAAATTAGTTTTGCCACTTCGGAGAATTTGAACCGTTGAATAGACCAAAGAGGAAATTAAAATGTCATAATCTTACCACGGGTTTCCTGTGTCAAGATGAACACAAAATAGGGGATATGCATTGGTTTTCTTTGATTTTGTTCACCTATTTATGAGTTTTTCACAAACGGTGTCCAGAGCCAATCGAGTAACATTTTGTGTGGTTGATTAAATTCTAGACTGGACATCTCATTTCCTACTGTCCAACGGGGTGAACCCAGTTCCGTGAGAATAATGCGTATGAATTCAAAGTTATAGGTAGTGGCAAAAAGTCCGACAGGACATTGAAGGTACCTAGTATGTACTAAAATTGTAGGGAGTTGAAAAGTTCTCCTCATCATCCACACCCAGCACTACAAAAAGTCATTTTTTTGCAGCAACATTTTTTGCTATTTTTCATCTCAACAGCAAAATCATTCACCAAAATAAAATTGTAGTTACAACACGAGATTCCCCCACACCCCAAAAGGACGCCTGCAAAGAAGACTCGTGACTCATGCCAAGAGGACAATAATACTAACTTGTTATTTTCTTGATTTTGACAGGGAAAGTTCCATTTCATAGAAGAAGAAAAAGATAATAATAATAAATAAAATAAAAATTAATAATAACAACTTTGAGTTTTGTACCCATCTCCAGAGAAGGTTCAAAATAATTGTCTTGATTGTTATTTATTTTTGAGATAACAAGCAGTTGCCTTCTCGTACATTTTGTAACAAACCGAAGGGCCCGAAAATAATGAGGGCTGGGGTGAGGTTTGGCAACGTTACATAAGATATAACTGATATAACAATCGTAAATATACATTATACATATTATAACAATCGTAGATATCATAATACAAGCGTCAAATATACAATCATTATTATTCCTCTCTGGACAAATATCATCGTACAACCGTCTACAATGATCCTTCTTCCTCTTTGCATTTGAGCTTATTGATGCTGAAATACAGTAACTTTGCACGTTATAGTGATTCTAACATTCCCAAGATATGATAGGTACTAGGTACCTTAATTGTAGCGATTCTAACATTTCCAACAGAATTTATATGGTAATAATCAAACAATGCAAGGCAGGAAATGCAGGAATATTTTTTTAGATATGTTTTATAGATACATGTAATTTTATTTAATAATGGGTATAAAAAATACTGAAGAAGCATAAAATGAAGCCTAACGATATGCAAACAAAAGAAGGAATGGTCCCTACTCAGATGAGGGTAACAATAATAATAGCACATGCTTTCAACATGCACGCGCTTAAGAGCAGAACCTACACAAATGTCTAAAATCATGATATCATGCCTCTCGGATACAGATATCAGAATCTTTTTCTTCTCCTTCTTCTTCCTCTTCCTTTTTGCTTCTTTGCTTTTGTCCCAGAAGATATAGAATTATACATAGTAGGTATAATAAAAGAATAATTGCAAGATTCAGTTCTAAGAACATCTATTTATTTCTTTTATTTTATGTACTTCTGAAGCAACAAAAGATACATCTCTGTGCCTCACACCAACTCGTAATCCTTGATTTCCCGGATGAAATCTCACAGGAACTTCATTTGCTCGCGGATACATTTTTATTCTTGAATATTATACGGACAAGGACTCTGATTGAGGTGGGGAGGAGGAAGGAGGGGTTTGAAGGAGGGGAGTTGGAAGAAGTAGAAGTAGAGATAACAGGTGGAGGAGGAGGGTTTGGAACTTTAACCTTCTGGTGGCGGTTTGAAAGGTAGGACTCGATCCAATGGAGGGTAGGACCTCTGATGCCAAAAGAGGGAAGTTTGGACAGGAGGAGGGCGTGGTCAACACAATCAAAAGCTTTGGTCAGGTCGCACAGAATAGCAATGGCGTGTTGACCACTAGCCAAAATCCTGTCCAATTTTTGTAGAAAATGAGCTACGGCATCAGAGGTAGAGCGACCATGGCGAAATCCAAACTGCTGCTCCACCAGAAGGTTATGATGTTCAAGGTAGGTGGAGATGCGGTATGCAACCAGCTTTTCTAGTATTTTGGAGAAATTATTTAGGAGGGAGATGGGACGGAAATTGTTTAAGTCCGTCATAACACCCTTTCCTTTATGTATGGGTGTTATGACGGCGTTTTTAAACAATGTAGGAAAGGTTGAGGTAGAGAAGGATGAGTTGAAGATAAAAGATAAAGGACCTGAAATAGGATGGATGATTTTCTTGATTACTGTCATGGGGATATCATCCTCCCCACATGAGGTTTTATTTTGCAGGCCATTGACTATTTTAATGATTTCGAGGGGAGAGCAGGGGGCAAGATTGAAGGAAGGGATGGGAGCTGAAGAAGGGACCTGAGGAGAAGAAGATGGGAGAGGGGGAATAGAAGTAGAAGGGGGAAGTCGAGAGGAGGAGGGATTGAAATAAGGGGAAGGAGAAAAAGAACGCGAGACAAAAGAAGAAGAAGAGAAAGAAGGGAGAAGATGAGATGAAGTAGAAGGGAGAAGAAGAGAGGAGGGGGGTAAATAAGAGTTAGAAGATAGTGAGGGAAGAGAAGATGAAGAAGGAGGAATATGGGATATAGGGGGGGAGGAAGAAGAAGAAGGTGGCGTATGAGGAGAAGATGGGAGAGGGGGAATAGAAGTAGAAGGGGGAAGTCGAGAGGAGGAGGGATTGAAATAAGGGGAAGGAGAAAAAGAACGCGAGGCAAAAGAAGAAGAAAAGTAGTGGGGAGGAAGGCAAGAAGAAGAAGAAGAAGAAGAGAAAGAAGGGAGAAGATGAGAAGAAGTAGAAGGGAGAAGAAGCGAGGGGGAGGGTAAATAAGAGTTAGAAGATAGTGAGGGAAGAGAAGAAGATGAAGAAGGAGGAATATGGGATATAGGGGGGGAGGAAGAAGAAGAAGGTGGCGTATGAGAAGATGTAGTAGAAGGGGGAGGGGTAAGAGAAGATTTGGATATTTCCTGTGCTATGTTTATCCAGTACTTATTAAAGGTATTAGCCACAGCTGTTGGATTTTCAATGAGATTATCGCCCATCTTCAGTTTGTAGGTATTTGCTGTTTTTTTCTTGTTTTAGGACCTAGGTGACATTTTATCGCTATTTTAATGGCACTTTGGCCATTAAAATTTCACCTCCTCCTCTCTTTTATTCTTGTTTTACAATAAAGTGGGAATTTTTATATAAAAAAATACAACAATGAAAATAGGGTGATCTCTTCAGCGCTCTCTCGCTAATTTCAAACTAAAGACCATCTTGACCCACACTAAATTTAAATCCACGATTTACTTAAGGAATTGCCCTGGTACCTACTTATGGCTTATGGGGCTATAATGCTATGTTCAGAAAGAGCAATGATATTAGGAATTATAGGTAGTTAAACTTCTCATTATTATTAAATTATTAATGCCTCAGGCATTCTCTTCCATCCAACCCCTATAGTCATTCTACTTATAGCAAGAATATAAATCCAAGTAAATCCAAGTATCTTTATCTTCTTTTAAGAAACTAAACTAACTAAAGTTTTATATTGGGTACACTCCACAATCTGTAGAGTCAGTGGTTAGGTAGACTGTAAAATAAGTCATTTGATCGTAAAACTCTGGATTTTCTAAATCAGTGGTTCTTAACCCATGGTCCGTGTAAAAGTTGACAGTGGTCCGTAGTAAGTTTTGATATAAAGTTTTGCAGAAGTTGTACTTGGTGAAAAATCACTTTGCATGGGAGTTTACTGCTTATTAAACTCACTTCAGTAAGTAAATTCTTGTTGGATTTTGAGTGGCTTTTTATGACTGTCCAGATGGTTTTAGCTTTCTTGTTTTGCGGGGCTTGTTTTATTTTCTGGATTGCGGATTTACTCTTAGCCTCCGTCACCACCTTCTGAAGAATCCTACAGTATGTACGATAATAGCACAGGAAAGATGGATCACGAGTATATAGGCTTAAGTGATAAAGCGAGCGCTTGTTCTCACTAGAAACGCGAATACCTTTTGTAATCCAATCTCTCCTCCCTCTCCTACCTAATGAGACGGTTTTATAAGGGAAGTGGGAATTAAAGAGAAAGAGGAAAGTGTCATAGAAGAAGGATAGTTGTTCATCGACATGAGGGAGGTATAAGGGAAGTGGGAATTAAAGAGAAAGAGGAAAGTGTCATAGAAGAAGGATAGTTGTTCATCGACATGAGGGAGTTGGTAAATTGGAGAGAAATCAGCTTGTGTTAGGGATTCAAGAAAAGCATTGATCCGATTAGGCGTGAACGTTCTTTTATAAGATTTTTCCGTGTTCATGGACTTTTGGACTTTATATTGAATAAGCTGACCATGCTTATGGTCGCCTAGTCCGCTGTAAAGGTTAGTGGAGTTGTTAAGGAGTAGTTGAGGGGGGAAATTAATGAAGATATTGTCGATGCAGGAGGAAGAGGTAGGTGTGATGCGAGTAGGAGTAAGAACAGTAGGTTTGAGATTGTAGAGATTTAAGATGGAGAACAGGTTTAGTTTTAGACTTGTATTTTTTAGTAGATCGATATTTGTATCTCCACATACAGCTATGTGTTTAAAGGAGCCCACTCTCTGCAGAAGACGGTCGAGGCAATCGTAAAAAACATCAATGTCAGACCGAGGGTTGTTTGATCTGTATATTCCAATAACAACTGTTTCTAAGGAGATGGATTTGATTGCCGCGAACTCGAAGCTAAAGAGAGTAGGCTCAATGTCTAAGGAGAGAGGAGAAAAGTCAAGATTGTCTCTACAGTAGAGCGAAACCCCACCCCCTTGTTTGTCATTTCTGTAATAGCTGGCAGTGTTAACAAAGCCAGGTAAGTTACAGCACGGGGCACATTGCTCTGACAGCCACGTCTCTGTGAAACAGATTACATCAGGTTCTAAATTATGATTATTTGATAAGGTTTGAAGAAATACCTCGACTGATGGAATTTTGTTTCTGAGGCTTTGGACGTTGTGGTGCAGAATAGTGACCGTGGAGGAAGATTGAGTAGAATGTGGTGGACGGGGTTTACGCTTGACCTTCGAGTTTTTAGGATGTTTAGATGATGAAGAAGGAGGAAAAGCAGATCTGAGGCTTTGGACGTTGTGGTGCAGAATAGTGACCGTAGAGGAAGATTGAGTAGAATGTGGTGGGCGGGGTTTACGCTTCACCTTCGAGTTTTTAGGATGTTTAGATGATGAAGAAGGAGTAAAAGCAGAAGAAGAGGAAGGAGGAGGGGAAGAAGAACAAGATGAATTTACCGGTACTTTTTGTCCGACATTTCGCGGACAAAAAGGTTGGGCCAAGGGAGAAAGAGAAGAAATAGGAGGGACAGCAGAAGGCAGAGAAGAGAAGGGAAACGCAAACGAAGAAGAGGAAGGGGGAGGGGAAGAAGAACAAGATGAATTTACCGGTACCTTTTGTCCGACATTTCGCGGACAAAAAGGTTGGGCCAAGGGAGAAAGAGAAGAAATAGGAGGGACAGCAGAAGGCAGAGAAGAGAAGGGAAACGCAAACGAAGGAGAAGGAGGAGGAGGAGGGTAAGAAGAAGAACAGTTTGATGGTTGATTTTCACGTGGGTAAAAGGGTTGAGCTAAAGGAGAAAGAGTAGAATTGATAGAAACAGGACTTTCCTTAGTCGGTCGAATATTGTTGTTATTTTGAGCATTTATTTGAGGGTTTGAATAGGGAGGTATAAAAGAAGGAGGAGGAGGAGGAGGAGGAGAAGAAGAAGAAGAAGAAGAAGAAGAAGAAGAAGAAGAAGAAGAAGAAGAAGAAGAAGAAGAGAAAGAAAAAGGGATAGGTGACGAGGAGGGGGAAAAGATAAGGGGTGAATTCCCAGAAGAAGAAGAGGTGGAGAAGAAGGAAGGAGGGATAAAAGAAAGAGACGAAGACGCAGGAGAGAAAGTGGGGGAAGGGAATGAAGGTGGAAGGGAAGAAGAAGAAGAAGTATAAAAAGCAGAAGCAGAACGAAAACAAGAAGCAGCATAGGAAGCAGAAGGTTCATGACATGTTAGAGGTGTTATGGTAAGTTGTGACTCTGCTATGAATTTAGGTAGATTTAAATCATAAATGACCAACAACAACGTTGGACAAACAATTTTCTATCACCTGATCGCCTTATTTCCTCCTCCTCCTCTTCCTCCATTAACAACACCAACAATAATCACAACACCAACTATAGTGGTAGTGGCTGTTGTTGTTGTTGTTTTGTTCTGTTGCTACTACGATTAGCACTACGGTAGGTAGTCAGGGCCTCTTCGCTCCCTATTGGACAGAAGAAACATTCTGCATTATGAAAAGGTACAACATTATTAATGGGTGAAGTACGAGCCAGGTAAGAAGAAAAAATTAGATTTAAATTAGTACTTTTATGAAGACTAGATTGAGAGGTAATTAACAATGATGCTATTGCACGCTACTACGATTAGCACTACGGTAGGTAGTCAGGGCCTCTTCGCTCCCTATTGGACAGAAGAAACATTCTGCATTATGAAAAGGTACAATATTATTAATGGGTGAAGTACGAGCCAGGTAAGAAGAAAAATTTAGATTTAAATTAGTACTTTTATGAAGACTAGATTGAGAGGTAATTAACAATGATGCTATTGCACGAAAAAAAATTATCGGAGAGTATGATTTTTATAGCACATGTACATGGTAAAAATGCCGTAGGTTCATAACAGTAGGTAGAAATAAAGTGAACTAGTTCATGATACTTGACGGTGTGATCATAGTAATCATCCGATATATTAACAATATTGAGATAGTATAGTGTAACCTGGGGTTCTGCCCTATGACTGGAAGCTAAAATATTACAAGCAAGAATAAGAAGAAGAATGGACCCAGGGTTATGAACCGAGTTTAGCAAAGTGTAGGTTTGATAAAAATTGTAAGAGACGACATTATTTGTAATAATTGTAGAAGGAACTGAAGAGGCTGTTAACATCGTATCAGTGACAGGTCCCCTTTTGTCCGACATTTCGCGGACAAAAAGGCTGGGCCAAGGGAGAAAGAGAAGAAATAGGAGGGACAGCAGAAGGCAGAGAGGAGAAGGGAAACGCAAACGAGGAAGAGGAAGGAGGAGGGGGAGGGGGAGAAAAACAAGATGAATTTACCGGTACCTTTTGTCCGACATTTCGCGGACAAAAAGGCTGGGCCAAGGGAGAAAGAGAAGAAATAGGAGGGACAGCAGAAGGCAGAGAGGAGAAAGGAAACGCAAACGAAGGAGAAGGAGGAGGAGGGTAAGAAGAAGAACAGTTTGAGTGTTGATTTTCACGTGGGTAAAAGGGTTGAGCTAAAGGAGAAAGAGTAGCATTGATAGAAACAGGACTTTCCTTAGTCGGTCCAATATTGTTGTTATTTTGAGCATTTATTTGAGGGTTTGAATAGGGAGGTATAAAAGGAGGAGAAGAAGAAGAAGAAGAAGAAGAAGAGGAAGAAGAAGAAGAAGAGAAAGAAAAAGGGATAGGTGACGAGGAGGGAGAAAAGGTAAGGGGTGAATTCCCAGAAGAAGAAGAGGTGGAGAAGAAGGAAGGAGGGATAAAAGAAAGAGACGAAGAAGCAGAAGAAGGAGAAGAAGAAGAAGAAGAAGAATAAATAGAAAACCCGCCTACTAACAGCCAAGAATACTACAGGAAATTCAGGAAAATTTGATAGTATTTGTTTCTGATGTCAAGGAGGAAGGAGGAATATTCCTGTGACTGGAAGCAGGTAAAATTTCAATCAGAAAGCAACGGTACAAGAAATCAGGGGAGCAGGAACAGAATATCTGGAATACTATAAGTCCCAGCTACCCTACTTACCTAATACATATAGAGTATTCAGCTTCTAAATCTAACTGACACAAATACAATTGGAGTGGGAGAAGGATTGGAAAAGTTATTTTAAAATAATCAGAGAGTTGTAAGTCAGAGTTTGCAAAGATGTATACAAATTATAAAATTGATGATCTATCAATCTAGATTCAATTTTCCAATTGCGTAACCACCTCACAGTCTCCCTTGTAACCACTAGGTCGCTGGTTCGACTCCCGTCCGGAGCGAACTTTATCCTAACCAGATAGAGTTTCCTTCTCGGAAAGGGCTTCTTCTATCCTGTCTTCCTTTTCTCTTTGCTTTCGGGACGTTAAGACCTTAGCAGTTACAGTTCTCTCTATCAAACTCTTTTTTAAAGAAGAAGAAGAAAAAAAAAAAAACCTTTAATTGCATTGCATAATCTACTCATCAGTTCATCATCACCTTGAGACATTCTCTTCCACTTGACCCCGCCTCACCCTTAGTTCTGGCCTTGATCACATGACCTTGCTAGATTCATTACGTTCTCCTTTTCATTCATGAGGAGAGAAGTTCAAATGCCATAGTGCCATGACGCCATACTATTTTGCCATATTTTAGCAATATGTGCCATATTCTGAACTTCTCTGTTCACGAGGAAGAAACATTTGATAGATAACTTCATTCGTTTCAACTCTCTCAACTTCTCTAGAGATGAAAGTTTTCTTGTCCTTCTTATTCTATGTTTGCTATTTGAATGATTGAAATGAAGGAAATAATTTATTTCCACTTTGTCTCTCTCTCTCTTTTTTTCTCTCCCTATTTCTCTTTCTCACTCTCTCTCCCTCTAATATTCAAACTTTTCCTCTCTCCCCCCCCCCATTTCTCACTCTCTCTCCTTCTCCTATTCCCACTTTCCGTCTCTCTCTCTCTCTCTGTGTTCCTCCTATTTCCACTTTTTCCCTCTCTCTCAATCCCTGTTTTTCTCATTCTCTCTCTTCCTCCTAATTTCCACTTCCTCTCTCTCTCTCCCTCCCTTTCTCTGCCTCCTAGGCTAGGTTAAGGAGAAAAGATTAGAGTCATCTTCTAATAAGTTAGGAATAGCACAGGGGATGATTTGTTCTGTACTGAACTTTGCAAATAATAAACAAATATCATATTCAATTCAATTCCCCTCCTGGTAATATTAAGACAGGGGGAATATCTCTTTTCAGCTCGTTAGAGAAAAATAGAAGAAGAGGGAGAAATAAAGTTCTCCCGATCTGGAGAAAGTCGGAATGCGATATACCTGCATATTTGCATAATTATGTATGTACCTCGAACCCGGGACCTTCTGCAAAGCAAGCGCCTACTGGACTAACCGTGCCCCGACAATTGAAAATTTATTGAATGAAGTTTTGTCCACAAGATCGCAAAATTGGAAAAAAAAACCAAGGGTTTGGAACTTTAACCTTCTGGTGGCGGTTTGAAAGGTAGGACTCGATCCAATGGAGGGTAGGACCTCTGATGCCAAAAGAGGGAAGTTTGGACAGGAGGAGGGCGTGGTCAACACAATCAAAAGCTTTGGTCAGGTCGCACAGAATAGCAATGGCGTGCTGACCACTGAAGTACCAGGCATGTCATTTGTTCCAGCCATGATGAAGATTACATCATCCTTTGTGTAGTCACTACAGGTGTTGGAGATTGGCTGAATCACATCGGAGAACACAGCACCAGGTTTAACAGAAGCATTGATAGTGATAGATTTCGGATCAATGAATTTTCTCAGATTTGTCGCTAGATCTCTTCCCATGCTGTCACTGAAAATGGAGATACGTTTGAATGGAACATGGTAAGTATTTGCACTGAAAGAGGTTAGAGTAGGTTTAGGTTTATATAGATAGTGATAGATTTCGGATCAATGAATTTTCTCAGATTTGTCGCTAGATCTCTTCCCATGCTGTCACTGAAGATGGAGATACGTTTGAATGGAACATGGTAAGTATTTGCACTGAAAGAGGTTGGAGTAGGTTTAGGTTTAGCAGCGGCAGAGATTTCAGGGATGTTCGTCTTGACTGAGACGATGGCATCATTCAGGTTCGTGATTTGATCCCGAAGAATTTTATTTTCAGTCTCTACATCATGAATCCGCGAAGTCAGAGTGTTGAATTGTTCCTTGCAAGAGTTGCAACTAGGAGATGTAGTATTCAGTGTTGCAATAGAACACTTCAGGGATTCAATTTGATCTAATAGAGTTTGATTTTGGGCCTCAACGGTTTCAATGCGAGCTGTTAACTCTTCAAAGTCAATTTTTTTATTTGTAGAATTTACGGTTTTCACCGTTTTTTTCGACGATGAAGCATTGTGTGGAGTAGAAAACGAGATGGTACTAACATTATGCTTAGAAGAGGAAGCAGCATTTTGTTTTTGTTTTAAAGTTTGTTTTGGTTTTGTTTTTGTTTTACTCGTGTTGGTTGTATTATCATTAGGGATATTAGTGTCATCAGTGAGGGCGGCCGAGGTATTCGGTGTGGTGGAGGATGAAAGATTAGTTGCATTACGTTGACTACGAGTGGTAATGTTAGATTTTACAGAGTATTTTGTGTTTTTTGCGTTAGATTTTGATTTTGATTTGTTGGATATCATTTTAATATGAGATCAGTATGTCACAGAAAAATAAAACACAAGGAACATAAAAAGATAAAAACACTATAACGAAGCCGATTTGTGTACAGCCGTGTTTATAATATAAGACAGAACTAACAATAAAACTGCAGAAACTGGTATTAGAACGTTCTATTTCAGTTATAGACGGATAGGTAAAATTAATATTTTAAATAGATAAATATAGGTGTATAGACATAGTTTATGTAGAAATTTAGAGAAAAAATAGGAATTTAAGTCCGGTAAAAAAGGTCAAGATAAAATTATGTTCGACGGGTCAGACGATAGAGAAAATTTTTTGAAAACAGATAAAATTACACTTAATTTGATACGAAAAACACAAGACTAGAAAAGAACGATTTATCACAGAGAGATTATCACACACCTTGTTCTCAGTCACACGACGCTATTAGAAATAAATAAAAATTTTTGTTTTTTTTTTTGTTTTGTTTTTTTTTTTCTCAAGATAAGAGCAGAGAGATTAGAAGGGAAATACAAGTTTTTTATTTTCCATTGAAAGGAAACTCTCCGGGAAAAATGTGACACCCTTTTAAACAGACAGTCCCAAGACTGATAAATGAAAAATGAAACTGCCTAATCTGCAACGACAGTAGGTTTTTCCTCAAGCTTCCTTTGGAAAAAAATCTGGAAAGTAGGTACCTATCTAAGTATTCTAGGTTAGTACCATGAAAAAATAGAAAATAAAAATGTAAGATATATGGGAACAGATTCCAGAATAGATGAGGAAAAATGGAACAAGTGCGTATAGTGACATACTAAAAACAGTTGGATTTATTATGTAGAAAATTATGCGAAAGTAGAAGGTATTTCTTGAGTAGAAATAGGGAGGATGTGCCGTGAAAAAGTCGAGTTAGGTACAAATAAAGGTGAAAATATGAATCTTGGAGGAACAGATTAAAATGACGTGTCCAGGAGAAGAAGATTATTATTAAATTTACTGAGATATAAGGTGTACGCACATTGCATACATAAAACGAAATAGACGGCGTTCATATAATACTCCCAAATGTTTATTTTATTTATTTACACGCTAAGCAACAAGGACTCCCAAATGTAACTGTTGAACAAAGTAAAATTACTTACATTTCGTACATTATATCAATCTATAGTTTATTATACATTTATAGGTAGGTACCTAGATACGTTTTGGTTTTGTATCTAGGTACATTGATGGTTTTGTATCTGTGCCGTGAAAAAGTCGAGTTACAAATAAAGGTGAAAATATGAATCTTGGAGGAACAGATTAAAATGACATGTCAAGGAAAAGAATTAATTTTATTATTTACTGAAATACTAGTGCTACGCACATTGCATACATAAAACGGAATACACGGCGCTCATATAATACTTACTCCCATAATGTAACTGTTGAGCAAAATTACTTACATTTCGTAGGTACATTACGAGCTATAGTTTATTATACGTTTATAGGTACCTAGATACGTTTTGGTTTTGTATCTAGGTAGGTAAATTGATGGTTTTTTATCTACATAGGTAACGAAATAAATGCTACCTAGATTTCCATTGCTTTAAGTAGGTACCTACCTACAGTAATCTTATTAGAGCTTTTTTTGCAAAAAATGCTTCGTGTTTAGGTACCTAGATGTATTGTATACATACGTCTATCTTTTGAGTACCTACCTCCAGGGATTGAATTCTTTACAAATCCAAATAATGAAATAAAGAATCAAACCCCAGTTGGAATTCGAAAGCATTTACTGTTCTTTTTCTTATTGTTACCTACCTATGCTTATATTAATCAAAATTTAGGGCACATTGTTTGGATTTTTCTTTTGCAGAGAACATTCTTGATTTGGAGGAAAAAAAAAAAAAAAATGTAAATGTAACACAGAAACAATCTCATCACACTCCAGGGTTGTAGGTATCCACTTTTTTCTGTTGCTCATCAAACCCACAAATATACTTATACGTCTTAAGAACATCTACATAGGTAACGAAATAAATGCTACCTAGATTTCCATTGCTTTAAGTAGGTACCTACCTACAGTAATCTTATTAGAGTTTTTTTGCAAAAAATGCTTCGTGTTTAGGTACCTAGATGTATTGTATACATACGTCTATCTTTTGAGTACCTACCTCC
>NW_007380388.1:6001-25273 GCF_000475195.1 Diaphorina citri | reverse complement strand
AAACATGTCCGTCTGGCCGGCTGTCGATCGATGAGGTGAGTCTATGTTGTCGAGCAGTGAGGATGGTTCAGTCGACATTGATGTTTGTCGACATGATGGTTCAGTCGATCAGTCGGCAGGATGGTTCGGCCGAATATGTGTGGACACACCTTTAGGTGGCTCTCGCAAGTCTTTGACTTCAGTCCTCTCCAGATTTTGATGATCATCTGGGTAATCACGAGCTGCTGGCTTTTCTCGACCCTACTCAGGCTGGATAAAGTTAATCTGAGTAGGGCGGGTAGCTTGTCACCAAATGGAGGAGAAACTTTCCGTTACTAAAAAGCCCAAAACCTTGAAATTGAATAGTGACGTGTGTAACCCATACATATCAAACTTTTATGGTTTATCCTTTGAAGAGTTTGAAAGCAACAAATAATCTGTTGTCTGAAAGAAATGAACCGTTTTAAAGTTGTGGATGTGAAGATGAAATAAATGCGCTATCCAAAATATTTGAAGAACATGGGATGTAACAAATGGAGAAGGAAGGAGAGGGATGAGAATTGAGGAAGGAAAGGAATTTGTGATAAGATCTTCCTGAATATTTCAAAATTCCCGAGTATCCAGGAAGAAGATTTTTTTCCAGGAAGGACCGGGATTGCAGCTTCATTAAAAATGTATTGAGAAAAAGCTAAAAGGTTGGGAATAAATGTTCGAAGGAGGCTGAGATTCGTAGAACCAAAATCAAGAGTAATTTTTTAATAACCTCACCTAACTTGAGTTGGGCGGGAAAAGTCAGCAAACAATTGTCCCCGATGGTCACCCATCCGGCTACCAACCACGCGCAACGTTGGTTAACTTCAGTGATCCATTGGGAAACTGGTGCATTCAACGTACAAAACTACAAGTTAGTTATCTACTTATATATTTAGCAATGAGATAAATGAACTACGTGGGTTGTTAACGCAAAACGGTTAGTACCCCCATTAGAGTTAAATTATGTACCAGAGAAGCTCTTCAGAATAGATTAAACTGGTGAGACCTTAACAGGATGAATACAGCACGATGAAAAAAGAAGAATGATAAAGGAGAAAAAATATAAGTGAAGAAGAGGGAAAAGAAGAAGAAGAAAAAGGAGGAAGAGGAGGAGGAGAAGGAGGAGATGAAGAAAAAGAAAAAGAAGAAGGATAAGAAGAAGAAAGAAAAAGAAGAAGAAAGAAGGAGGAGTAGGGAACTGTCCGACTTACAGTTGAGAAGTTGCGGTTCCCCTCCATGCGCTTCCATCGGACTTCCCAGTTGACGTGGACTGTACCTATGTACCTCATTTATTCTCCTAGGATGAGACTGAAAAGTCCCTTTTCTCTCGCAGTCTAAATAACAGTATCTATATCTACCTATCTACATAAAGTACACACTCCAGACTAGGAAGTTTTAATAATTGTGTTAATGTTGACATTACCACTTGCAGTAAATTTCGTTACAAGAACTTCGTTTTAATGGCTGCTCAAACCCCGCAAGAACTTTGTTTTATTGTTAATTTCTCATTCACCTACCTATATTGTGTAAAGATAATTATGTAGGTAAACTGTTTTATAATTATACGTAGCAATTAGTAATGGTAGGTATTTACTTAATTATAATTATTTATGGCTGTATAACATGCAGTCAATCCGCCCCGGGCGGGAATCGAACCCGCGGCCTAGCGCTTACAAGGCAGACGCACTACCAACTAAGCTAACTAGGCTGGCCATTTTAGAATTTTGAAAGGATGGATCGATGGATACCTAGCTTGATGATGGAAGAAGAAAGATAGGTTGGCTTCAATGGAAGGGTAGAAGACTGGATTCAAAATGCAGGAAGGGTGCGATACAATCTGGGATGTTATGCAACACTGGGCTTGCTACATGCTTCATTAATTCCTGAGGTAGGGGGACACATCTTCAAGCGTTCTAGGCGAATGAATACGAAACTGCTGTTGTGGGAAAGATCTTAGATTTGAGATTTTAACCACTTTTAGACGGATGAGATGAGATTTGAGATGTTAACCACAGAGACGCTTTATCTTGGAAGCTTTTCAAAATATGGAAAGGAATTGATTTGTTTGAAAAGAATACTTTCAATCATAAATACGTAGGAAATGGCCTCCCCCGATGATTTCATAGGGAAGTAGGCATAAGGCAGGGCTCTCAATGAATGGAAGAGAAGGACGTAGGAAAGGAAAGAGAAGGAGTAGAACGTGGTACTTGAAGGAAGAAGAAGAGGCGAAGGAAATGGAAGAGAGGGTAAGGGAAAGTGTTGGAGTGTGTAAGGATGAAGGGAAAAGAAGGAAGGAAACAAAAGGAAGAAGAGAAGAAATATAGGGAACAGAAGACAAAAGAGAGGAAGGAAAAGGGGAAGAGGAAGGAAGTGAACATTAATAGAAGGATGGGAAGTACAAAAGGAAGAAGAAAAGAAAGATAGGGAGGACTAGATGAAAGAGAGAAAGGAGAAGAGGAAGAGGAAGGATGGGAAGGAGAAGAGAAGAAAGATAGGAATAAGGAGGTAAAAGAGAAGAAGGAAGAGGAAGGAAAGAAGGAGGAAGACTAGGAAGAGGAGGAAAGGAATAGAAGGGAAGAGGTATCAAATGAAATTTGATCCTGGGGTTAATGAAATTTGAAAAAATGAAATCAAATGAAATTTGATCCTGGGCATTGTCATATAGTTTTCAGGCAAGAAGCCTGACAACTGACAGGCTTAAACCCCTTTGACCCTGTTGACATAATGGGACCTTTTAGTCCCCGCCAACAGTATAAATAAGCTTAAATTAAATTAAAATTGACCCTAGGTTAATGGGGTGAAAATGTATAGATGTAGATAGTGCAGTGTGCAGGTTAAGGGACTTAGGTGGGGTAGAATCGTAGAACGTTTACGTATATTTTTGTATAAGCATCCCGTACACACTGTGTATTCTCTTACTAACTTATATTGCTTGATTATTTTGCAAAAGTCTTCAATCTTCATTGTAAATTTATACAACGGTGCAAAGCATAAATACCTATAATAGAATGGAATATAATATAAGTACAGTCCTTAGCTTAGTTGGTAGTGCGTCTGCCTTGTAAGCGCTAGGCCGCGGGTTCGATTCCCGCCCGGGCGGATTTTATCCTGCTGGGATAATGTTCGTTCTCGGAACGGCTGGCTTTCTCCTATCCTGTCTTCCCTCTCTCTTCGATTTCGGGACGATAAGACCATAGCAGTTACAGTTCCCTCTGTCAAACCTTTTTTTTAAGACCTTGACCTATTCCTTTTGGAACTCAAGGAGTGAGTTTGAAAACACCAACTTTATACGTAGAAAACTTTGGACCAAACCCAATGGTTCACAGTTTCACAGTCTGATAATGAAAACTATTTAGAGGTATTTGTCCAGTTGTCCCTCTTCCCCCACCCTTTTTTACTTTCTATTATTTTTAATTACATAGGAGGTAGACATCTGTAACTATCCATTTATTTAGGTAGGTATTTACCTATTATGCACCATGGTACAAGAACCCTTTCTACAATGTTGTGATATACTTATGTGGAGACTAACTCATTTCCGTTTAAAAATTGACTAGGAAGGTAAGTCTCTTACCCTAGATTAGGAGAGAAAACGGATGTTTTTTTATTTTATTTATTATTATTTTTTTTCTTCTTCTTCTTCTTCTTCTTCTTCTTCTTCTTCGTCTTCTTCTTCTTCTAATAACCATCTATTAATTTCAGAAAATGTACAGTGTACCTACCTCCATTGTTAATTTTCTCTTTCCCTGTAGGATGCAAGCTATGCAATATGCAAGAGGCAAGACCCACCTAAGAACCATTTTTTTTACGCCTCCTCGAATTGAACTCGGGACGTCTGTAAACCAAGCTTGATCTGGTGATTGGTCCCCTGGATGCCCAATCTGGCGATTGGCCCCCTGGTTTAGAGTAAAACGTAAAACAATCCTCTGCACTTCACATAGTTTGTAAAAGACTTGATAATCTCGTTGAACTAGAAAATAAAATCCTTTACAATGTTGGGAAGAGAGGGAGGGATAGGGAAATAAGAAAGGCTAGAGGGAGGGATCAAAGACACCTCCTCCTCCTCCTCCTCCTCCTCCTCCTGTTTCTCCCTCTTTAATTTCTTTTTCAGATCCTTCTTCCTTGTCTGTTACATCTTCTCCTCTTCTTCAGCCCCAAAAGAAGTTGATCAATTTTTTAGTCATCTTCTACTTCTATATGGAAATCATAATTATAGTGTCTCGCTTTCCTAATGCCCTTCTGGAACACCCTGTAGTAGGGAGAAACAGGGAAAGTACCCCTTTACAATACTGGGAGCCTCCCTCGTCCCTCAGGAAAAGGGGAAGTACCTACGGGTCATTAAAACGTTCGTAATTAGTCCGGGAGAAATTTAACGACCCATCGTCAGCCCCATCAGCACGTAAACTTTTTTTTACGCCTCCTCGAATTGAACTCGGGACGTCTGTAAACCAAGCTTGATGCCCAATCTGGCGATTGGTCCCCTGGTTTAGAGTAAAACGTAAAACCTTTGCACTTCACATAATTTGTAAAAGACTTGATAATCTCGTTGAACTATAGAAAATAAAATCCTTTACAATGTTGGGAAGAGAGGAAGGGATAGGGAAATAAGAAAGGGTAGAGGGAGAAACAGGGAAAGTACCCCTTTACAATACTGGGAGCCTCCCTCGTCCCTCAGGAAAAGGGGAAGTACCTACGGGTCATTAAAACGTTCGTAATTAGTCCGGGAGAAATTTAACGACCCATCGTCAGCCCCATCAGCACGTAAACAACATCACGTAACGACACTAGAACTCTAATCATCCGGATCACAATAACAATCTAAATCTAATCTCCATTGCTCTAATAACAATCTAAATCTAATCTGAACATTGCACTAATAACCAAGGATCAAGATAAAATGGAGGAGGATGAAGAGTAAGAGAAGCAAGAGGAGGAGAAGGAGGAGAAGCAGGAGGAGGAGGAGGAGGAGGAGGAGGAGGAGGAAACGAATAAGGGTAAGATAAAGATAATGGAGGACGAGAAGGAGTGTAAGACGAAGGACAAGGGAGGAGGATGAGGGGAAAATAGGGAGAAAGAGAGAGGAGAAGGATGAGAATAGGAGAGCGATTAAGAATTGGAAGGAGGCAAGGAGAAGAAGATGAAGGAATAAGAAGGAGCAGCAAAAGAAAGAAGCGTAAAACAAACTAAAGGAAGAAAGAGAAAGAGATGAAAGAAAGGAGGAAGAGAAGGAGAAGCAAAGGACAACAAGAAGAGGAAGGAGGAGGAAGAGGAGAAAAACGAAGGCATAGGAGGAGGAAGATACGATGAAGGAAGAAGAATATAAGAATAGAAACAGAAGTAATAAGAGGCCAAGAAGAACAAGGAAGAAGAGACGGAGAAGAACGTGTAAAAGAAAAGAAAGTGGAGAAGGAAGAAAAGGAGCAATAGGAATAAGTAGAATCTTCTCTCTTCGATTTCGGGACGATAAGACCATAGCAGTTACAGTTCCCTCTGTCAAACCTCTTTAAAAAAAAAGACCTTGACCTATTCCTTGGAACTAAAGGAGTGAGTTTGATAACATCCACTTTATAGAAAACTTTGGACCAAACCCAATGGTTGACAGTCTGAGAATGAAAACTATTTAATAGAGGTATTTGTCCAGTTGTCCCTCTTCCCCCACCCTTTTTTACTTTCTATTATTTTTTCGGCTTGGTTCGTGGCCCCAACCATTAAGTAACTATATCTAGGTAGGCCAGTACTGATTATTTTTTCGGCTTGGTTCGTGGCCCCAACCATTAAGTAACTATATCTAGGTAGGCACTCCCTTACTGATATTATTGTATTCATCACTATTGTACCTACTGTTAAAAAATATAAATAAAATAAAGCACTGTTTATACTAATACTAATACTAATTTTAATTATATAGGAGGTAGACATCTATTATGTACCATGGTACAAGAACCCTTTCTACAATGTTGTGAGTTGTGATAATACTTATCTGGAGACTAGGAGAGGGAAAACTCATTTCCGTTTAAAAATTGACTAGGTCTAGATTAGGAGAGAAAATAGTAAGTCTCTTGGTAAGTCTCTAGATTAGGAGAGAAAACGGAAGTTTTTTATTTTATTTATTTTTTTCTTCTTCTTCTTCTTCTTCTTCTTCTTCTTCTTCTTCTAATAACCTTCTATTAATTTCAGAAAATATACAATGTACCTATTACCTTCATTGTTAATTTTCTCTTTCCATGGAGGATGCAAGCTATGCAATATGCAAGAGGCAAGACCGACCTAAGAACCATTTTTTTTTTACGCCTCCTCGAATTGAACTCGGGACGTCTGTAAACCAAGCTTGATGCCCAATCTGGCGATTGGTCCCCTGGTTTAGAGTAAAACGTAAAACCTCTGCACTTCACACAATTATCCTTTGCACTTCACATAGTTTGTAAAAGACTTGATAATCTCGTTGAACTAGAAAATAAAATCCTTTACAATGTTGGGAAGAGAGGAAGGGATAGGGAAATAAGAAAGGGTAGAGGGAGAAACAGGGAAAGTACCCCTTTACAATACTGGGAGCCTCCCTCGTCCCTCAGGAAAAGGGGAAGTACCTACGGGTCATTAAAACGTTCGTAATTAGTCCGGGAGAAATTTAACGACCCATCGTCAGCCCCATCAGCACGTAAACATCACGTAACGACACTAGAACTCTAATCATCCGGATCACAATAACAATCTAAATCTAATCTCCATTGCTCTAATAACAATCTAAATCTAATCTGAACATTGCACTAATAACCAAGGTTCAAGATAATGGAGGAGGAGAAGGAGGAGGAGGAAACGAATAAGGGTAAGATAAAGATAATGGAGGACGAGAAGGAGTGTAAGACGAAGGACAAGGGATGAGGATGAGGGGAAAATAGGGAGAAAGAGAGAAGAGAAGAATGAGAATAGGAGAGCGATGAAGAATTGGAAGGAGGAAAGGAGAAGAAGAGGAAGGAATAAAGAGCAGGAGAAGAAAGAAGCGTAAAACAAAGTAAAGGAAGAAAGAGAAAGAGATGAAAGAAAGGAGGAAGAGAAGGAGAAGCAAAAGACAACAAGAAGAGGAAGGAGGAGGAAGAGGAGAAAAACGAAGGCATAGGAGGAGGAAGATACCTACGATGAAGGAAAAAAAATATAAGAATAGGAACAGAAGTAATAAGAGGCCAGGAAGGAGGAGGAAGAGGAGAAAAACGAAGGCATAGGAGGAGGAAGATACGATGAAGGAAGAAGAATATAAGAATAGAAACAGAAGTGATAAGAGGCCAAGAAGAACAAGGAAGAAGAGAAGGAGAAGAACGTGTAAAAGAAAAGAAAGTGGAGAAAGAAGAAGAGGAGCAATAGAAGTAAGTAGAATAGGAACATTACGAAGAGGAGGAGGGGAAGAAGGAGAAGAAGAAAACTTCGTACTGGTTGATGACCGAACGAATTAAGGTCAAAGTTTCAACTCAACAAGTTAGCATTTAGTTTGTTGTATGACATTTTGTTGTTGATGATCAAACGAATAGAATCTTTCAATTACAAAAAGTTTGATGAGATCATTTGAATATTTGAAGCAAAATGCTATTTATCATCTCATCACGCAACGCATGAATCCTGTTTTGATGAATTCTATCCTTGAAAATTTCTAAAATATTGGGAGAAAAGAAGGGAGAGGGAGAGGAGGGGAGGAAAGGAACTGGGGGGATAAGGGAAAAGGGAAGAGATGGTATAATATACGAGTAATTTTGAATACCAGGGGAGTCTTAGAGGGGTAAAGACCTTTTAAAGCTCAGTTTCAGTTTTAAAGAGCGACTTGGGTCTTCATTTAAGTCCTGAGAAACGCGATCTCTGTTCGAGTTTCTTTCCTATCTTTGCCCCTGAATATCGGCCGAACTGTACATAAATCTCGAGACTTGGCCCAAGCAGACTTTGATCCACAAGGGATTTCTTTACAAAGTTTGAACGACTTGGGCCGAAAAATCAGCCCTAATTTGTAATAATAAATAAAATTACTCCTAAAAATGTTTTTATCTGTTGGATCCTTCCAAATTAGGGTTATGCTTAAGAATGGTTTACGGACCAAAGAACTACAAGATTTCCAAGAGATAAAAATTTGGCTTGTGAATTTTTTGGAAAAATCTTCTTTTTTTTTAGAAGGAAACTGCAAAGTTGTGGAACCTTGATAGTCTCTGTAATCCTCAGGTTCCTGATTGCACCCCCTGTTTCCTGAATTCAACGCTTTTGGAATGCGAAACTAAGTTTTAGTGTGGAACACTGAGAGGAATTTCAAGTATTTTTCCCCATAAAAAATGAGGTCTCATAAGTCGCGTGCGGTAGTGTACGGATTTTTCAAGGATTAATTGCCATGCTTAAGTTAAACCTTATGGTTAATCTTATCTTAAAATTTAATGTTTAAGTTAAGCCGTACGCCAATACGTCCGTGGGCAAGGGAAGAGGAAGACGAGAGCAAACGAGAGAAAGAATGAAGAGGACAGAGGGAAAGAGGAGGAAGGAGAGAAGAACGAAGGAATAGGATTGATCGAGTACGAGCATTAGGTAGGTATACGTTCTTTTTACTGTCTCTCGCAGTCTACACAGAGGAGAAGAGTAAGGAAGAAGAAGAAGAAGAAGAAGAAGAAGGAGAATAAGAAGAACAAGAACAAGAAGGAGAAGAACAAGATGATGATGTGAAGAAGGAGGAGGAAGAATCAGATGAATGAGATTAGGATGAAGAAGAGATTAACGAACGAGGAGATTAGGATGAAGAAGAAGAGGATATGGAGGAGAGGAAGAGGTTAAAAACAACGAGAAGGAAGAGGAGAAGGAGAAATATAGAATGAAGAAGAGGAGGAAGAGGAGAAGAAAGAGGAGGAAAAAAAGAGGATGAAGGAATAAGAAGGAGGAGAATCGAGGAGGGGAGGAGAGGGGATTTCAGTTTTATTGACAGGCATACAGGCATGAGTGGCGTGTTGCCTAACTCAGCCTTCTTTATCATCTCATCACGCAACGCATGAATCTTGTCTTGATGAATTCTATCCTTGAAAATTTCTAAAATATTGGGAGAAAAGAAGGGAGAAGGAGAAGAGGGGAGGAAAGGAACTGGGGGATAAGGGAAGAGGGAAGAGATGGTATATAATATACGAGTAATTTTGAATACCAGGGGAGTTTCAGAGGGGTAAAGACCTTTTAAAGCTCAGTTTCAGTTTTAAAGAGCGACTTGGGTCTTCATAAGTCCTGAGAAACGCGATCTCTGTTCGAGTTTCTTTCCTATCTTTGCCCCTGAATATCGGCCGAACTGTACATATCTCGAGACTTGGCCCAAGGAGACTTTGATCCATAAGGGATTTCTTTACAAAGTTTGAACGACTTGGGCCGAAAATTTAGCCCTAATTTGTAATAATAAATAAAATTACTCCTAAAAATGTTTTTATCTGTTGGAGCTTTCCAAATTAGGGTTATGCTTAAAAATGGTTTACGGACCAAAGAACTACAAGATTTCCAAGAGATACAAATTTGGCTTGTGAATTTTTTGGAAAAATCTTCTTTTTTTTCAGAAGGAAACTGCAAAGTTGTGGAACCTTGATAGTCTCTGTAATCCTCAGGTTCCTGATTGCACCCCCTGTTTCCTGAATTCAACGCTTTTGGAATGCGAAACTAAGTTTTAGTGTGGAACACTGGGAGGAATTTCAAGTATTTTTTTTCCCCATAAAAAATGAGGTCTCATAAGTCGCGTGCGGTAGTGTACGGATTTTTCAAGGATTAATTGTCATGCTTAAGTTAAACCTTATGGTTAATTTTATGTTAAACTGTTTAAGTTAAGCCGTACGCCAATACGTCCGTATGGCTTGCTGAAATTTTACGCCAGTCATAAAATTGTGAGCTACTCCGGAATGAAATTAAAGCCAATTTTATAATATTCATTGTACGAGTAAAAAGAAAGGTTATTTATTTATTTTTTTACTTTCCTTATCCTATAATAGGAAGGAAAGTAGGTAGGTATAGGTAATGTATTCCGTCAACATTTTTGATAGTCAGTTTTTAGTGCCAAAGCACGTTTTGAAGTGCCTAGAGCCTAAATCCAAAGTTTCAGTCATTGGTCGTTTGTGAGAGGTTTGATAGAGGAAAGTGTTAA
The DNA here is from genome assembly GCF_000475195.1 of Diaphorina citri. Lineage (NCBI taxonomy): Eukaryota > Metazoa > Arthropoda > Insecta > Hemiptera > Psyllidae > Diaphorina > Diaphorina citri. Next base: position 15,135 of record NW_007380388.1, on the reverse strand, counting down.
CTGGTAAGGTCTTATCGTACCAGAAAGCTGTCGCTGTGGCCAAGCTGACGTGACGGTGCGGTGGTTCAAAGAAGTAGACAGAAGGACAATAACACTCTTCCCAGTACCTACCTATAAATCCAAAGTTTCAGTCATTGGTCGTTTGTGAGAGGTTTGATAGAGGAAAGTGTTAACTGGTAAGGTCTTATCGTACCAGAAAGACGTCGCTATGGCCAATCTGACGTGACGGTGCGGTGGTTCAAAGAAGTAGACAGAAGGACACTAACACTCTTCCCAGTACCTACCTACCTACAATAACAGAACTATAAAAATAAAAGCATAATTATGCTATTATGCTGATGGCTAATTTCAGGGAAAGTAGGAATGAAAGATGGAAAGAACTGAAAGAAAATAGATAAAGAAGGGAGGAAACAGAAGAAAGGAAGAGAAAGAAGGGAAGAGAAGGAAGAAAAAGAGGCGAAAAAATGGGTAGAAGGGAAGTAGAAGGACAGGCAAGGGAAGAGGAAGACGAGAGCAAACGAGAGAAAGAATGAAGAGGACAGAGGGAAAGAGGAGGAAGGAGAGAAAAACGAAGGAATAGGATTGATCGAGTACGAGCATTAGGTAGGTATACGTTCTTTTTACTGTCTCTCGCAGTCTACACAGAGGAGAAGAGTAAGGAAGAAGAAGAAGAAGAAGGAGAAGAAGAAGGAGAAGAACAAGAACAAGAAGGAGAAGAACAAGATGATGATGTGAAGAAGGAGGAGGAAGAATCAGATGAATGAGATTAGGATGAAGAAGAGACTAACGAACGAGGAGATTAGGATGAAGAAGAGGAGGATATGGAGGAGAGGAAGAGGTTAAAAACAACGAGAAGGAAGAGGAGATGGAGAAATATAGGATGAAGAAGAGGAGGAAGAGGAGAAGAAAGAGGAGGAAAAAAAAAAGATGAAGTTATAGTAATGGAACAAAAACACACGAAAGGTTATTTTAGCCTCGGAAAGCAGGAAAGAAAATGCAGGGACACACCCTTGGAAACTTCTATAGATATAACTATTCTGTTCTACTTTTCCTTGTCTATTTTCTATTTCCATTTTAATAGGTAGGTAGGTAGGTATATACTACATAGACTACCTAGTTGTAATGACTGTAATAGTAAAAAAAAGGAAGGAATTTTAATTGTGTTAAGCATATTTAAATGCTTGTCACAAACATCGTTCCCCGATTATTTCACCTAGATAAATTTCATGACATGACTTGGACTCGAACCACCAACCTCCAGATCCAAAGTCCAACGCGTTAACAACTGCACCACTGAGGTTGGTGTAATAGTAAACTGGAAGTTAATGGACATAATGGTCTGATAAGTTGAGTGATTGTCAGATACCTAGCAAAATAGCTTACCCGTTCAACCCTAAAAAAAAACCTTTGGGTGGTTTTTCATAAACCGATGAGATTTCCTAACTAAGTTACATTGGACTTCACTAGTTTGTGTCGTAGCATGTCCATCCCATAGTATGGCTCCCAGATGCACCAGAAGAGAGGGTATAATTTGTTTCTCGGATACAGGCCTAACTTCACTTCAAAACTGCTGAAATTTTCAGTGACCGGAAGGAATTTCACCCTCCATTCGGTGACAAGCAACCCGCCTTCTCACATTAACCTCCCCCAACCTGGGTGGGAGGCCCGGGAAAAGTCAGCACGCGATACCCTTGATGGTCACCCGTCCGGATACCAACCACGCGCAACGTAACTTCAGTGATCCGTTGGGAATTGGTGCATTCATGCTATCCCCACCAGCTAAGGTCATAATTTATTATTTACCAAGAGATTTCACAAATTCACATCTGAGCGACCACATTTTCTTATTCAACTGAGAAAGAACTATGCAATAAATCTCTTCCCTTTATTCTCCTTGGTGGAAAGTGAGGTCAAAAGAGAAGGAAAGAAAGGTTGAAAAGGGAAGAAATAGGAAATTTGATGGGTTGGTGGAAAGTGAGGTCAAAAGGGAAGGAAAGAAAGGTTGAAAAGGGAAGAAATAGGAAATTTGATGGGTAGGATGAGAGAAAGAAGGTGGAGAGAGGAAGGGAAGGAGCTATGGAGAAAGGAAGATAAAGAGGTGAGGACGGAGAGCTTTAAAGAGGTCAGTCGGTATGTGAAGTGTAAAGTGTTGAGGTAAAATAAGGAAAGATGAAGAAGAGATTTAAGAAGGAACGGAGATAAAGAGGAGGTTTAGGGAGGAGATGGCAGGAGAAGAAGGAAGTGAAGAAGGAGGAGGTGGAGAAGGAAGAGAGAGGTGGAGGAGAAGTAACCAAGTGTAAATGAAGTCATATTTCCCAAGATTAGCCAAGTGTTAAACCGGCAAAACGGTATATCATTTGACTATTTGTGTAGGATTGTCGACCATAGAGGGAGAGGATGCAGAAGAAGGAGAAGCAAAAGAAGGAGAACCCGGTTATGAAGTTTGGAGAGAAGTAAGAGGAGGAGAAAGAAGAAGAGGAAGGAGAAGAAGAAGAAGCAAAAGTAGAAGGACAAGAAGCAGTATGACAGGTAGAGTATGACGAGTGGAGAGAAGGAAGAGGAGGTGAAAGAAGAAGAAGAAGAAGAATCAGAAGAGGAATGAGGAGGAGGAGGAGAAGGAGGTAAGAAGAAGAAGAAGAAGAAGAAGAAGAAGAAGAAGAAGAAGAAGAAGAAGAAGAAGAAGAAGAAGAAGAAGAAGAATGAAGACGGAGAAGGAGAAGAAGAAGAATGAAGACGGAGAAGGAGAAGAAGAAATAAAGAAGAAGAAAATGGAGGGGAATATTAATAAAAGAGTGGAGGAGGAGAAGAAGAAGAGGAACAGTCTTCCCTTTATTCTCCTTGGTGGAAAGTGAGGTCAAAAGGGAAGGAAAGAAAGGTTGAAAAGGGAAGAAATAGGAAATTTGATGGGTATTATAGGATGAGAGAAAGAAGAAAGAGGGATGTGGAGAGAAAGAGAGTTACGAAGAAGGGAAGAAGAGAAAGAAGGTGGAGAGAGGAAGGGAAGGAGCTATGGAGAAAGGAAGATAAAGAGGTGAGGACGGAGGGGTTTAAAGAGGTCAGTCGGTATGTGAAATGCAATGTTTTGAGGTAAAATAAGGAAAGATGAAGAGATTTAAGAAGGAACGGAGATAAAGAGGAGGTTTAGGGAGGAGATGGCAGGAGAAGAAGGAAGGAAGTGAAGAAGGAGGAGGTGGAGAAGGAAGAGAAAGAGGTGGAGGAGAAGTAACCAAGTGTAAATGAAGCCATATTTCCCAAGATTAGCCAAGTGTTAAACCGGCAAAACGGTATATCATTTGACTATTTGTGTAGGATTGTCGACCATAGAAGGAGAGGATGCAGAAGAAGGAGAAGCAAAAGAAGGAGAACCCGGTTATGGAGTTTGGAGAGAAGTAAGAAGAAAGAAGAGGAAGAAGAAGAAGAAGAAGAAGAAAAAGAAGCAAAAGTAGAAGGACAAGAAGCAGTATGACAGGAAGAGTATGACGAGTGGAGAGAAGGAAGAGGAAGTGAAAGAAGAAGAAGAAGAAGAATCAGGAGAAGAAGAAGAAGAATGAAGACGGAGAAGGAGAAGAAGAAGAAGAAGAGGGGGAGAAAGAAGAAGAAGGAATAAAGAAGAAGAAAATGGAGGGGAATATTAATAAAAGAGTGGAGGAGGAGGAGGAGAAGAAGAAGAGGAACAGTAGGTACCTAAAAGAGAGAGAGAGAGATACCTACAGACAGAAAAAAAAAAGAAAAGAGTAGGGGGAGGAAGAGGAGGAGGAGAAGGAAATACAAGGACAAAAGGAACACAAAGAAATAGACTAGCATAAGATCTCAGTTTAAGATAGCTATTTTTCTTTCAAATGAAAGAGAGACACACAATGGGTCCCCCAGGTTGTTGAAAGTTGCTGATCGAGCGATGTGAAATACATACAAAAAAAAAGAAAAAAAAAATACAGGGTGAAGAGTAAAGATTAGAGACACTTTTTTCCCAAGAACTTTATACACTCACGTGAAGAAAAATAGTAATAGAAATTAAAATAGAAAGTAAAAAATAACGGGTTTAATAGAGCAAATTGTAACTGCTAAGGTCTTATATTACCGAAAGCGAAGGAAGAGGGAAGGAAGACAGGATAAGAGAAAGCAAGCCGTTCCGAGAATGAACCTTACCTGTTTCGGATAAAATCCGCCCCGGGCGGGAATTGAACCCGCTACCTAATGCTTACAAGGTAGCCGCGCTGACGGAGACAGGTTTGGGCTTCACTAGTATTCTTGTTTGTAAGTAGGGGCCCGTTGTTTCGAGGAGGGACTTGGTTCCATTATTGGAATCAGCTCCTTGTTTGTAAGTTAGTTGCCCGTTGTTTCGAGGAGGGACCCATTATTGGAATCAGCCCCGGGTCCCCGTCAGCCTACGATCAGCCCTGAGAGACGAGGTTTAAATTCAGTGGAAGTCGGTCCATTTATTACTTTCGCAGGAGTAGGTTGGAGGAGTTATTGATGATAAATGGAATATTAATTAATTTAGAACGTGGGGCTTCACTCTTCAACTAGAAGGCGGCCCTTGACATTTTATTTCGATTTTCTGCGAAGTCAGAAATTTATTTAGAAACGTCGTTTGCGCAGAGACTGAAACCATTGTTTGGTGGCGGACAACCCCATGTTACTTTGGTTACAGTAACCATTTTGGTCCCAATACGTACCCAACCCAATACCTACCCACTTTGGTTCTCAATTGCCATTTTAAAAACATCGATGTTGACATCGATGTTTTTGTTCCGATGTATCGATGTTTTCAAAACATCGATGTCGATGTCCCAACCCTATTTCAGATCCTTCTTCCTTGTCTGTTACATCTTCTCCTCTTCTTGAGCCCCAAAAGAAGTTAATCAATTTTTTAGTCATCTTCTACTTCTATATGGAAATCATATAGTGTCTCGCGTTCCTAATGCCCTTCTGGAACACCCTATAGGTATAAATGCTGCATAGCGGATATCAGTCAGCAAAAAAGTTACCTCTTATGCTTGGAATGATTTTGAGAGCATTTTTTATGCCTACTCCCCCTCTACTGATATGTTAAACCCTCCTATTTCTCCCTCTTTAATTTCTTTTTCAGATCCTTCTTCCTTGTCTGTTACATCTTCTCCTCTTCTTGAGCCCCCCCCCAAAAAAAGTAAATCAATTTTTTAGTCATCTTCTACTTCTATGGTAATCAATTAATCATATATGGTCTCGCGTTCCTAATAATGCCCTTCTGGAACACCCTATAGGTATAAATGCTGCATAGCGGATATCAGTCAGCAAAAAAGTTACCTCTTATGCTTGGAATGATTTTGAGAGCATTTTTTATGCCTACTCCCCCTCTACTCGTATGTTAAACTTTTGCTTCGAAAATGAAAGCTTGGCAAATGTTGGGATTTATTCAATAAATAATAAATGCTGCATAGCGGATATCAGTCAGCAAAAAAGTTACCTCTTATGCTTGGAATGATTTTGAGAGCATTTTTTATGCCTACTCCCACTCTACTCGTATGTTAAACTTTTGCTTCGAAAATGAAAGCTTGGCAAATGTTGGGATTTATTCAATAGGTAAATAAAAAAATGATCTAACATTTATAATGTAGGCATAGGTACATAAATATACATACCTTAGTACCTATGTAATATATTATACCTACTCTTTCCTCATCCCTGAATGAAGTCAACATTATGCTTTTTCCAGCTTTACATTTATTTCCTCTCCCTACTTCCTTCATTCTTTCTCTTCCTCTTGCCATTTCTTCTTTCTCCTATTCCTTTCCTTCTTCCTCCTGCCCTTTCTTTCTCTCTATCTTTCTTGTTCTTCCTCTTTTCTCTCTCGTTCCTCCTCTCTTCACTTTTTTTTTCTGATCCCTCTTTCCCTTTTTTTTTCTTGTCTCTCTCTGTACTTTTTCTCCTTCTTCCACCTTTCTTTTTCTTCCTCTCCCTTCCTTATTTTACCCTTTCTCGCTCCTTCCTCACCTCTTACCCAACCTTCACTTATCCTCTCCTCCTTTTACCCTTCCTTCTTTCCTTCCTCCCTTCTCCCCCACTCTTCTTTTGCTTCAGCTTTTTTTTATCATTTTCAATTAATTTGGATTCAATTATTTTTCTCTAATTAATTTTAATTTCTATGCATAAATATCAAGCTGAGAAGGAGAGAGAGGGAGAAGGGAAAATGGGAATAATAAAATGGAAGTTTTCATTCACCCTCAATGAAAAATGGAATATATCTTTTCCAGTTTAAGAATAACATTTTAGTGTACAGGATGTTTACAAATTTTGTGTACCAAATTTTATGTTTCGAACAATCGAGTTTTTGGTGGATAAAAATCCGTTTTCAGGTCTCTTGAGATTTTCTCCTGGGACAGGAGATCTCAAATGGCCCATAGAGAGATGGAGAGAGAGAAAGAGACAGACAGACAAGAAGAGAGAGAGAGAGAGACAGAGACAGAGAAATAGTGTGGCCACAGGGAGCAAAGGAGAAGGGGAGAGTCCAATAGCATATTTCTCTCATTCTTTTTAGATTTCCTACAATCTAAATCCTAAAATTTTTTTTTTTCTTTTTTTTTTTTCGAAAAATCCCTTATTTTTCCCCCGCTGCAGATCCTTATGGGATTACGTTTATCTTTATTTTTAGAAGGTTTAGTTTTTCGAAGTTTTTTTTCTACTTTTTCTTCCTCTTCTTCTTCTCCTTCTTTGTCTTACTCTTCTTCCTTTTCTTTTTCTTCCTCCTCGTCTTCTCCTTCCTTTATTTTATTTTCTGACATTTTTTTCTGCAGAAAAAAAGAAAAAATCTTATTTTACCCATTTTCTCCAGAGTTCAATAGTCTGATAATAATCGTTGCGATGTTGAGGATTACATCGAGTAATCCGATGTTTAGAACAACGTGCTTCCCTTTTGGGTTGCACTTGGCCTCATTCTGATGCATACCTACAGTGATGGTTGGATTACCTAAACGAGGCCAGCAGACAGACCAGCTAAATTGTATTTTTACTTTTTATTACCCTTATTTTTTCTATCGAAATTGGGACCGATTCCGATTGCGCGCCATCTTGGATTTTCTATGGTTTAGCACAGGCTCTTCACGCCAGAGGAGGGGAAACGAGCTTTAACGTGAAATTTCCCGAAGGAAATCATCGGAATGGTTTCCATTTCCGAAATTAAAATACAACTTCCATTGATTGTTTTCACAAAATTTCTACGAGAAAAATCTCTCTCACTCCTCTCTCTCTCTCTCTTTCTCTCAATATCTCCATATTTTAGCCCGTCCTTCCTTTATTATTTTCCCTCGCTCACCTATGTTAAGCTACGCCGAGCAAGACCAAAAAATGGATGGGTGACTTGAACACTATATTGGTAGTTATTAGTAAACATTAAAAGGAATAAAGGAAGAACGGGCTCTAGTCTTGATTTTAAATCATTACATGAAAGTATGTAGGTGCAATGTTTTATGGTAGGAAAATAAGAAAGTAAGAGAGAGAGAGAGAGAGAGAGGGAGGGAGAGAGAAAAGCTACAAATAAAGATGATAATCTTTGGATTTCTACGAAAAATCTCTCTCACTCCTCTCTCTCTCTCTCTCTTTCTCTCAATATCTCCATATTTTAGCCCGTCCTTCCTTTATTATTTTCCCTCGCTCACCTATGTTAAGCTACGCCGAGCAAGACCAAAAAATGGATGGGTGACTTGAACACTATATTGGTAGTTATTAGTAAACATTAAAAGGAATAAAGGAAGAACGGGCTCTAGTCTTGATTTTAAATCATTACATGAAAGTATGTAGGTGCAATGGCGCGCAGCGCCACCGTAAACAAGGGAGCGTGAAGCGCGACCCTATGCTCAACCCCGCGAAACCCCGGGAGAAGCGCGACCGTATACGCAATTTCCCGAGCACGCAGTGCGAGTAATAATAGTAAACTGAATATGAAACAAAATAGGTAGGTACATAGGTACTAATTTTCTTTAATCACGATCACGATCGAATAAACTACGGGCTAAAAAATTCCCGGAGGGACGGACCCAGCTTGTTTCGTTTTCTTACGTCATTTTAGTATAACTTTATTTCCATCCTACTCCTTTTCCCTCCTTATTTACTATCTCTCTCCCTCTCTCTTTTCGTCATTTCTCTTCATCTTTTTCCCTCTTTCCTATTTATCTATATTTTCAGCCCTCTCTCTCTCTCTCTCTCTCTCTCTCTCTTAACATCTCCATTTTTTTTTCGTCTTCTTACGTCATTTAAGTATAACTTTATTTCCATCCTACTCCTTTTTATTTACTATCTCTCTCCCTCTCCTTTTCTTCATTTATCTTCATCTTTCTCTATCTTTACCTCCCTCTTTCTCAATATTTTCGCCCCTCTCTTATTTCTCACTCCTCTCTCTCTCTCTCTTTTCGTCATTTCTCTTCATCTTTCTCCCTCTTTCCTATTTATCTATATTTTCAGCCCTCTTTCTCTCTCTCTCTTTTATCGTCTCCATTTTTTTTCGTTTTCTTACGTCATTTAAGTATAACTTTATTTCCATCCTACTCCTTTTTATTTACTATCTCTCTCCCTCTCCTTTTCTTCATTTATCTTCATCTTTCTCTATCTTTACCTCCCTCTTTCCTATTTCTCAATATTTTCGCCCCTCTCTTATTTCTCTCTCTCCTCCCTTTCTCTACCCCTCTCTCCTTCTCATCTATATTTTTCTCCTCCTTCTCTCCTTCTTTCTCTGTTTTCCTCCCCTTTCCCTCTTTCTCCTCTGGCACTTACTCGTATCAGCGTTGGAAGAGTTCCAACTAAGTATGACGACTTGATGTTTACATAAACTTCATTTTAAACTACATTCAGTCTGTAAATATAGGCTGTTTGCCTTTAAATTCCTCTTTTTCCCTTTTAAATAACTTTTTTCCCTTCTTAAATCCCTTCTTTCCCTTTTTCAATCCCTTTTACAACCGTGCCCTTTATCTGTCTAATCTACACCCTCTATCCCTCCCTTCTGCCGAGTTCTACCCTACATCTCTCCCGCCAAACCTATACCTCTCTATTCTGCCCTACATCTCTCTATATTTTACCCTCTAACCGTGCCCTTTATCTGTCTAATCAATACCCTCTCTCCCTCCCTTCTGCCGAGTTCTACCCTACATCTCTCCCGCCAAACC
>NW_007380388.1:4840-5651 GCF_000475195.1 Diaphorina citri | reverse complement strand
AAAACTAGCACCAAATGCATTAAAAGAATACGCTTTTATTTTTTTTTTTTTTTTTTTTTTTGCAAATTCACACACGCTCTGATTATTATCAATGTATTGTGGATGAGTAGGTACCTCGTGGATGAAATGATGAGGCATTTGTTGATGGGAGAGGTGGACATAAGAGAGTGGATGTGTTGGTTGGAGTGGTTACTATTGAGTGTTTTAATGCTCTGAAGTGTTCATCTAATTGTTTCAATAGACTATACTATATTGACTGTTAAATGTATCGATTGACTAAAAGCCCGAGAGAAAGGAGTTTCAACCGTGTAGCTTGACAGCTTGTCACAAATGTTGTTCCCCGATAAGTATACCTCCATAAATTTTATGACGAGACGTGGACTCGAACCACCGGCTTTTAGAATTAGCCAATAATATAATTTCCTCTTTTGATTCCCCCAGTGTTACCCTCCATCCTCTCATTCTCCCTCTGACTCTATTCTGCCCTATAAGTAACCCTCTATTCTGCTCTATGCTCTTTATCAGTCTAATCTAACCTCTACCCCTCCTATATCTCTTCAATTATTTATCCTATATCTTCTGTACGAAATATGTACATAAATTTTTTTTAATGTACGAAATTTTTTTTAAGATGAGTGTTCCACCGCCGTTTTTATTTCGTAGCAATGGAACAACTGCTACATTAGACGCTTGTGGCCTGTGTCGTAGCATGCCCATCATCAGATGGGCGAGAAGAGACACAATACTTCCCATTTAGGTGCTGGGTCAACACGGAAACACCAGAAAGTAACCCGTTGAAATATTTGCAATC
>NW_007380388.1:0-4815 GCF_000475195.1 Diaphorina citri | reverse complement strand
CGGTTGAAACCCAGCAAAAAAAAAGAATAAAAACACCCCAACCTGACGATCGTGAGGACCGGAGATTCCTCGGTCCTCGTATAACCCGGTGGGGACACACATAGTTCCCTGGACAAGATGGCATTATGAACAACCCCACTGATTTATACCTCGCAATGAACAACTAACTCAATATCAAGGGGACCAAAAGCGCGTTCCCCCGCCCAACATGTTTTGGAAAGGAAGGAACTAAATTAACTGGGCGCTAACAATCCAAAGCAATGTATCCATATAAATAACATCCAACACCACTAAATAAACTTTGCCGATAAAAAAAAAAAAAAAAAAAAAAAAAACGAGGATATAATTCCATGCCTCGGCTGGGATTGAACCGCCGTCCCCCTGTTTACCAGGCGAGCGTCTCAATCACTACAGCGCCGAGGCAGGTTCTGATTTCACTAGTATTCTTGTTTGTAAGTAGGAGCTTGTTGTTTCGAAGAAGGCCCCTTGGAATCAGCCCCGGGCCCCCGTTAAGCCAGGATCAGCCCTGAGAGACGAGGTTTAAATTCAGTTGAAGTCGGTCCATTTATTACTTTCGCAGGAGTAGGTTGGAGGAGTTATTGATGATAAATGGAATATTAATTAATTTAGAACGTGGGGCTTTACTCTTCAACTAGAAGGCGGCCCTTGACATTTTATTTCGATTTTCTGCGAAGTCAGAAATTTAGAAACGTCGTTTGCGCAGACTGAAACCATTGTTCGGTGGCGGACAACCCCATGCTACTTTGGTTACAATAACCATTTTGGTCCCAGTACCTACCCAACCCAATACCTACCCACTTTGGTTCTCAATTGCTATTTTAATTGCTAGTAGAAGAAACTAAGAGTCCGGGGGTAAATACCTACGGATTTCCTTTTTTAGATCATTATTAAATATGTTCATATTAGACCTATTTCATAACTTTACCTATTTCCTATTACCTATTTCATAACTTTACTCGCAGGAGTAGGTTGGAGGAGTTATTGATGATAAATGGAATATTAATTAATTTAGAACGTGGGGCTTTACTCTTCAACTAGAAGGCGGCCCTTGACATTTTATTTCGATTTTCTGCGAAGTCAGAAATTTAGAAACGTCGTTTGCGCAGAGACTGAAACAATTGTTTGGTGGCGGACAACCCCATGCTACTTTGGTTACAATAACCATTTTGGTCCCAATACGTACCCAACCCAATACCTATATACCCACTTTGGTTCTCAATTGCTATTTTAATTGCTAGTAGAAGAAACTAAGAGTCCGGGGGTAAATACCTACGGATTTCCTTTTTTAGATGTTGAAATAAATCAAACTGAATTACAGGAATGATCTCAGTCACCTCCAAAACCTCAGCCACCTCTAAAATACTCCTAACATTCACACCCATGTCCTCTCCTATTGTATTTCCAGTCCCTTCCTTCTCCTCCTTCTTTCTGTTTCTTCCCCCTTCATTCTGTTTCTTCCTCCTTCTTCCACTTTCCTTTTCAGCCTTCATTTCCTTCTCTTTCCTGCTCCACTCTCCTTTTCCCTCGTCTCTTTCCCCTTCTTCCTCATTTTCTCCCTTTTCTTCTTCTCTAACTTCTGCTTCTCTCTGTCTCCTCATTCGCCTTCCCTCTTTCTCTTTATTTCCCCCTCGTCTCTTCCTCTTCCTTGAACTTCTCCTTTCACACCTTCTCTTTCGTTCTCCTTTTTTGTCTTCCTCTTCTTAAATATGTATATTTAAGCTTTCACAAGGGAGCATTTGAAGTCTTAAAATGCAGGAATGGCAGGAAAATAGATACATCACATAATGATTATATTACGTAGGTACCCATGTACATAATTATGTAATAGATACATGTGTAATTGTGTATCTATGTATGTATCTATCTACATATGTAGGTTGCATAAATTTCCATTTTATTTTCGGTATTGTATTGCAAGCAGCACGTGAAAGTGCTAGCACACAAAACAACATTGCAAAAAAAAACTAGCACTAAATGCATTACAGAGATACGCTTTCATTTCATTTCTTTTTTTCTTTTTTTTTCTTTTTTTTTGCAAATTCACACACGCTCTGATTATTATCAATGTGTTGTGGATGAGCAGGTACCTCGTGGATGAGATGATGAGGCATTTGTTGATGGGAGAGGTGGACATAGGAGAGTGGATGTGTTGGTTGGAGTGGTTACTATTGAGTGTTTTAATGCTCTGAAGTGTTCATCTAATTGTTTCAATAGACTATACTATATTGACTGTTAAATGTATCGATTGACTAAAAGCCCGAGAGAAAGGAGTTTCAACCGTGTAGCTTGACAGCTTGTCACAAATGTTGTTCCCCGATAAGTATACCTCAATAGATTTTATGACGTGACGTGGACTCGAACCACCGGCTTTCAGAATTAGCCAATAATATAATTTCCTCTTTTGATTCCCCCAGTGTTACCCTCCATCCTCTTATTCTCCCTATGACTCTATTCCGCCCTATAAGTAGCCCTCTATTCTGCCCTATAAGTAGCCCTCTATTCTGCCCTATTTTTTTTTTTTTTTTTTTTTTTTTTAAAGATGAGTGTTTCCCCCCCGTTTTTTTTTCGTAGCGATGAAACAACTGCTACATTGGACGCTTGTGGTCTGTTCGTAGCATGCCCATCCCGTAGTATGCCTCTCATCAGATGGGCGAGAAGAGACACAATACTTCCCATTTAGGTGCTGGGTCAACACGAGAACACCAGAAAGTAACCCGTTGAAATATTTGCAATCGAAAAACGGGTACAAATTTTTTGTCGATGGTGGGATTTGAACCCGGGACCTTCGGCATGGCAAGCAAGCGCGTTACCACTGGATTAACCGAGTATAAAGGGACTTTTCAGTCTCATTTCCGCAGCATAAACAGAATAGAATATTGGATTCCACTTCTATCCTGCCTTACATCTCTCTATATTTTACCCTCTAACCGTGCCCTTTATCTGTCTAATCTATACCCTCTCTCCCTCTCTTCTGCCGAGTTCTACCCTACATCTCTCTCGCCAAACCTATACCACTCTATTCTGCCCTACATCTCTCTATATTTTACCCTCTAACCGTGCCCTTTATCTGTCTAATCTATACCCTCTCTCCCTCCCTTCTGCCGAGTTCTACCCTACATCTCTCCCACCAAACCTATACCACTCTATCCTGCCCTACATCTCTCTATATTTTACCCTCTAACCGTGCCCTTTATCTGTCTAATCTATATCCTCTCTCCCTCCTCTGCCGAGAGTTCTACCCTACATCTCTCTCGCCAAACCTATACCACTCTATTCTGCCCTACATATACCCCTTTACTCTCTCCTCTATCCTTCTTCTCTACTCCATCTCTGAAATTCCTTTTGAAATGGATGAGATAGATATACATAGAAGATAGCGTCCTTTACTCTCTCCTCTGTCCTTCTTCTCTACCCCATCTCTGAAATTCCTTTTGAAATGGATGAGATAGATATACATAGAAGATAGCGTTCTACCCTACATCTCTCTCGCCAAACCTATACCACTCTATTCTGCCCTACATATACCCCTTTACTCTCTCCTCTGTCCTTCTTCTCTACTCCATCTCTGAAATTCCTTTTGAAATGGATGAGATAGATATACATAGAAGATACCGTCCCCAAGAATACAAAGACATTCGTCTCATGGTGTAACATGTAAGAATGTAATTTCAAATTGAATTGCACAACAGCGCGCAATAATTTGCACTGTATGTCTCTGCCATTTGTCTTGTCTCGTTCAAAGTGGCAACTACTTAGCTTGAAAATATTGAAACCTATCCAGTTTTGTTTTCCCTACATGCAGAAGAGAATACATAGATTTATTGAATTGCGTCTTGCCAAAAATACAAAGACATTCGTCTCATGGTGTAACATGTAAGAATGTAATTTCAAATTGAATTGCACAACAGCGCGCAATAATTTGCATTGTATGTCTCTGCCATTTGTCTTGTCTCGTTCAAAATGGCAACTACTTAGCTTGAACATATTGAAACCTATCCAGTTTTGTTTTCCCTACATGCAGAAGAGAATACATAGATTTATTGAATTGCATCTTGGGTTCAGTTTCCCCATTTAGAAGAGAATAATATATAATGGTAATAAGGTGTGTCCACACATAGTCGACCGGCCGTCGATCGATATCGACTGAACCGTCCACACTGCCTTGAAAACATTGGACACACCTTTGTGAAACCTACTATTTTCACAAAACATATGGAATGCAATGGAACACATCACATGTTCAAAGGGCAACTCGAAAATCTTGAATTGCATCTTAGGTTCAGTTTCCCTAGAAGAGAATAGATTAGTAGGGCACCTACTATTTTCAAGAATAAGGGGCGCGGAGCCCTAGTGCTCCGCCCCACCAAGTCAAAATTTGACAGCGCTACCAAGAGATATTATACGCCACAGACGAAGCAGCCGTTAGGTTACATAATATGGAATGAGTATAAATAATGCTTTATTTAGAGTTAGACTGTCAGCTTAGAACAAAATGTCCGATGTTTTCCAAGAGTCCATGCCCCGGCTGGGAACGCTTTGACCACTAACTACGCCACCGAGCCAAGTTGCCAAAGGGTTTTCTACTGTATTACGTCCCTTGACAAATGGACTGTGTCTGAAGGCATGTGATGTGTTCCAATCCACTCGACCCGCCCTGGTGTGCAATTGTGCATGTCATATAACAATAACATCTGCTGCTCATACGCCCCTGATTTCCCATTGGATGATAAATGCTCTACCAGCACGGAAGATTAGTCTGGCAAATAGCTGACGCTTCCAAAGCTGCATTTTATA
>NW_007380387.1:0-25136 GCF_000475195.1 Diaphorina citri | reverse complement strand
GAATTTGACCACAATAATAGTAGTAGCCTACTGCTGGAATAAAGGGACTTTTCAGTCCTATGCGAGCAGTATAAATAAATGACCACAATAATAGTAGTAGCCTACTGCTGGAGTAAAGGGACTTTTCAGTCCTATGCGAGCAGTATAAATAAACACTATTATTATTAAGCACTATTATTAATTCCACAGAGCTATTTTGAAGAATCGAATCTAATTGATGATAGTTTAAGATAGGATCTGTAAAGGGTCTCTTTGCTCCTTTTCAAAAAGGATAAAATTTTCTTCGCATCTCTCTTTCGCCTCCCGTATCCCAGGAAAATATCATTGTCTACGTTGCCTCTATTTATGAAGTAATAAATTTTTGGAACGGAGACAAGAAAAAGAGACAAATTGGCCTCCACAATATTGTACCGGACAAGAACATGGACACAGAAGTAATAGGAATATGTGAGGATGAGAAGGTAAAGAAGATAATTGAACAGGACAAGAAGGAGATAGTTACAGAAGGAGGAGAAAGATGAATAGGAAAGAGGGTGAAGGAGGAAGAAGAGAAAGAGGAGAAGTAGAAAGGATAAGAGTAGGAGGAAGAAGAAGAGGAGGTGGAGGAGAAATGGAGAAGGAACAAGAGAAGGAGAGGAAGAGGATACACGAGAAGGATTAAAAGGTGCAGAGAGGGGGAGAAAAAGAAAAAGAGAATCTATTTTCCAAAAAGTTTACTCTGAGGTCAAGTGTTCAAAGTTGCTCGAAACATTTGGGACGAAGGAGTAAGAAGTTCTTATTCCCATTACCCGTGGCAGATTAAACAAGCTATATTCTATATCGCCAATAGCCTTCAATAGAGTTTGGCAAAGTGTAAGTGTCAGCAGAATTCAATTAGCGAAACTTTTGCTATCTAACTACAGCTTAAAAGCTATGGTTAATATAATGGAACTACTCGTATCCAGGATCCCATGAACTATGCATTGAATCAAGCGCGGATCATTTCACTTGTTTGGGGGGAAATCGCATTAGAGGACCTGTTATTCAAAGAATGAGATTTATGAGAAAGTTCTATGGGGAAAATCGATCCCTTTTATCTTCACAGGATCTCAGGTTACATATTCAAAAGAACAAAGCTTCCATTACTCATGGAAACACTTTAGTTGACGTCAAGGTCATCTATGGACTGCAAAACTGTGGATGATCCGGCAATATACTTTTAAAACATTTTGTACTGTGGAACCGAAAGTTACCTCAGCTTGTGCATAACTTAATTTTCCACCTCGACGCTGGTTATTTACACCAGAATAATTACGGACAACATAAAACACTTTCTTTCTCTTGCTTATATCTATACTCTCTACTTTTTAATCTTCCAGATGATTTCACACTAGCCAGCTTGCTGTTTTGCTCGAGTGGAAAGTTACTTTTCGTTTTGTACTTTCTAATATTTTACTGCTGTAATATTCAAATTCTCACAATTCTATATCCAAAGTAAAGCCATTTCTTCCTACATCAGCAGCAACAGGGGATGGGTTAGTTTACTTGTGAATTTTAAATCCAAGGGGTGGGTGGCAACACCTCATCTTCACAATACCTCCTTCCCTCCTTGCTGTGATATTTCGTGGTGCTGTTTATTTCCTTTTTTTTTTTTTTTTTTTTTTTTTTTTTTTTTTTTTGAAATCTTGCTGGAAAATCTTTTGTCTAGTTAAATATGAAATCCTAATACTTTGTTAAATGTTATCGCTGCACGCTGTCTTGAATAATCTTGATCATCATGTAGCATGTCTCCTTGAAATTCTTTGGTTTTCACTTTGAATTTCTGGAGGTTTAGTCTCAACTAGTGGTTGACCCGTCCTTTGTACGGGATCAGCGTGGCATAACAGTCATAACTTTGAGGTGCTGCCATTTTGAATCGGGATGAAATATGACAAATTTAAATAGCCTATGTCACCCTCAGTACTCTTCTCAACAACCACGTTGCTCGAGTGGAAAGTTACTTTTCGTTTTGTACTTTCTAATATTTTACTGCTGTAATATTCAAATTCTCACAATTGTATATCCAAAGTAAAGCCATTTCTTCCTACATCAGCAGCAACAGGGGATAGGTTAGATTACTTGTGAATTTTAAATCCAAGGGATGGGTGGCAACACCTCACCTTCACAATACCTCCTTCCCTCCTTGCTGTGATATTTCGTGGTGCTTTTTATTTCCCAATACGATTCATTGTGCAAACATGTAAATGTAGTGCTTTAGCGGGAATTTCTTTGAAGCTGATGCGTAAAACAAAGAGGTGAAATGGTATCTGTTACATATATGTTTTACTGAAATTTCAGATGGGGTAGAAAAAAAGGGCCAGCAAATTTCAACAACCCAATGAGATATCTCTCAAGGCTGTGGCCACGGAAATGAACAACGCACAGGAAGCAAAAGTCAAGATATTGCAAACAAAAATATCAAAAATACAACTTTTTTAGAGGAAAAAGCGTCGTGGGAAAAGCTCTCACATTTGAACACGCCCGACAAAAAAAAGGCCAAGAAACGGTAACACAGACCGCAAATCACGCCAGCAAATTTCAACAACCCAATGAGATATCTCTCAAGGCTGTGGCCACGGAAATGAACAACGCACAGGAAGCAAAAGTCAAGATATCACAAACAAAAATACAACTTTTTAGGGGAAAAAGCGTCGTGGGAAAAGCTCTCGCATTTGAACACGCCCGACAAAAAAAGGCCAAGAAACGGTAACACAGACCGCAAATAATGAATAACGGGTACACGGTACAAAGGTCCATACATCACACTCATGTACAGGAAATGCTATCGGCTTTTGTCGGGTGGCCTTTGAGTGGTTCGTGATTAATTAATTCCAACGGTCAACGAGATGTTAAACAATCGGCTGAACGTTTTTTTCTTTTTCTCGTTTACTTCCTCAGAAACGTAGAACGAAGAGAAATGTTCAATGGAAAAGGCAAAATATAAACCTATTTATAAATTAGGTTCTCGTTGGCTAGATGATACTGAACGTGCAGATTCCATCGTTGCAGATAACAACTAAGACACTAGTTACTCCTCGTAGAAAACTTGGACACACAATTACCGATAGTTCAACGCACTGAGAATGTATTATTTGAGGACGAGATATTGTTTAAAAACTTTCATTTATTACACTATGTTTAGTCTATTTATTCACTGAATCTATCTGAATGTTTCTTCATTCAAACTTTTTGAATTGAAAAGAAAACGCTGTTTCATAGAATGCAAATACTGGTTGCTCGAGTCTACCAAAACAGAAGCGTAGGACATGATTCACTGTTAGAGGAATTGTTTACAAATAAGATACATAATATTCTAAATATTATTTTTGGCAAGAAATATTTTGCACAAAAATAAAATTAGGAATAGTTTTGACCCATTGCTTGATCTGAAGCCTCAGTAACACGGTCAATTCTAATCCATGAGTCATATTTTGCTCTTCTTGAAACCTTATCTTTGGATCTTGGTGGAATCAAATCCAAGAAATTATCAAGACTTCGAACTTTCGAAGCCATCTCGCATATTCACCCCTCCACAAAACTTGGAAAATAAATTAGGTCATAGGATAAGCCTTGAGAAGTGGAGGGCGAACGGATAAACCTGGCATTTCCCGGTAAAACCGAGGCTATCGCTGTATACTATTACCAGGAAATGCCGAAATGTTTTACCGGGAAATCCTAGATTCATCCGTGCTCCGGGCTTATCCCAAGATAATATACACCCTTTAAACTTGGAAAACAATCAGAAACCACACTTCAGACCAATTCACACCACTGATGCACCACCAGGTTCATTATTTCTCTGCCTTTTCTTCATTTATTTCAATTATATTCTGAATGAAAGTCGACATCTTGTTCTCGGAATTTTCCTTCTTTTAAAGAAAATAAACCTCTTGCAGATTTTGAATGACAAGCTCTCTCTCTCTCCTCTCCCTCCTCTCTTTCTCTCCTCTCTCTCTCTCTCTCTCTCTCCCAAGAAGAGAAAGTATGAATTTGAACTTTTCCAAGTACCTACAATATTATTCAAACTTCGATTCAAACGTTTTGCCTATAGTGTCTATACCTTTGGTTTTCATCAGGGAATTCACCTTGACGGTGATAGACGGGAAAAGTATGCAACACCCAGATATAGAAAGTCGACATCTTGTTCTCGGAATTTTCCTTCTTTTAAAGAAAATAAACCTCTTGCAGATTTTGAATGACAAGCTCTCTCTCTCTCTCTCTGTCCTCTCCTCTCTCTCCCTCCCAAGAAGAGAAAGTATGAATTTAAACTTTTCCAAGTACCTACAATTTTATTCAAACTTCGATTCAAACATTTTGCCTATAGTGTCTATACCTTTGGTTTTCATCAGGGAATTCACCTTGACGGTGACAGACGGGAAAAGTATGCAAAACCCAGATATAACAAAACACAAAACATTTGTGGTATTACTGTCTGCAATTTTGCATGGAAAATACGGAGTCCATGAATATTGTCTAAAGCAGCCATTCTTAACCTATGGTCCGTGGACCACTAGTGGTCCGCGAGAAGGTTTCAGGTGGTCCGCGAGAGGTGAGTAAGGAAAAAGTCATCGTGTCTCTACTTTATATAACATACCCCTAAGAAAGAAAAAAAAATCTTTCCTCTTAACTCCGCTCTTATCAACGATTGCATTTGTGACCTTGAAATTGAAGCAATGATACAGTACCTTGGCGTGTGTGTGTATGTGTGTGTGTGTGTGTGGACAATGTACAATTGATTGCATATACATACATACATAATCTCAAGTGGTCCGCGAGATTTTTGGTTTATCAATAGTGGTCCGCCAATTCTAAAAGGTTAAGAACCCCTGGTCTAAAGTTTAATCTATGTTTAAGAACGAGCAAAGTTTACATATCGAAATTGGGGTGCGTGCTTTATCTCTCGGATCTCGGAGTGTATATTTACGAGACATTTGTACACCCTGTAATAAACATTGGGGACTCTGTCACGTAGGTTATGCCACACACTGTTTACAAACCCGACCTTTTTCAGTCCTTGATTTGTTTACTGTTAGTGGGAACGGTGAAGAATGAGGTGGGATATTACGGAACGTTTGTGGTATTATTGTCTGCAATTCTGCATGGAAAATACGGAGTCCATGAATATTGTCTAAAGTTTAATCTAGGTGTAAGAACGAGCAAAGTTTACATATCGAAATTGGGGATCGTGCTTTATCTCTCAGATCTCGGAGTGTATATTTACGAGACATTTGTACACCCTGTAATAAACATTGGGGACTCTGTCACGTAGGTTATGCCACACACTGTTTACAAACCCGACCTTTTTCAGTCCTTGATTTGTTTACTGTTAGTGGGAACGGTGAAGAATGAGGTGGGGGCGAGTAAACATTTGGACTGCTCAATACAGAAACTATTTGGACATGATATGGTGAACTTTGGAGGGAATGGGAAGTATGAAGATGATGGCAATGTGTACCACTTGCGTATCAATACAGAAACTATTTGGACATGATATGGTGAACTTTGGAGGGAATGGGAAGTAAGAAAGATGATGGCAATGTGTACCACTTGCGTTTCAATACAGAAACTATTTGGACATGATATGGTGAACTTTGGAGGGAATGGGAAGTAAGAAAGATGATGGCAATGTGTACCACTTGCGTATCCGAGGGGAGCCATGCTAATGTATTTCGGGGTATTGGAATGTGCATGTAGGAGGGTTTTCGACAGGTTAAGATTGTCTTTGCCAGTGTATGGCATGGGGGGGGATGGCAGTGCAGGGGGAATTTGAAGGGACGCCAGATGTAGGGTGTATTGATTATACCAAAAATGTAGGTTTACAAACCAGTTATAACATAAGTGAGAAATTAGACATAGCTCACACAAGGCAAAAAGACTTCCCGAGCAGTTGGGTAGGTTTACAAACCAGTTATAACATAAGTGAGAAATTAGACATAGCTCACACAAGGCAAAAAGACTTCCCGAGCAGTTGGCCAAATGTGCTCAGAGGAAAAATTAAAAAAACAAACTCCAAATGAAGTGAAAAGCATAAAAGTGAACAACAATAAAAACGTCAAAACCGTAAACACCACTCAGACCGAGAAATCAAAACAACGAGATGAAGTGGGTAGCAAAAACAATGCCAGCTCAGGTACTTCATTGCCTCTTTGGTCTTACAACGGGGAAAGTCACAGGTTAGAAGGGAGGTTTCGAGCTTTCGAAGCCAGATTTGAATTTTGTGTTGAACTTTTCAGTCAAAGCCACTGAAGAGGAGAACATTACGAACAGTTGTGAGTGAGAGACCAATGAAAAGCAACGACCTTTGCTTGAAAAGCCACTTGGAAATATCATCAGCACTCAGCAAGTCAGCAAATAGTTGAAAACTTTCATCTTCGCGAGCTAGTTTTGATCACATAAAGTACGTTTTAGTGAGGGTAGTGACAGTTGGAATGAGATCGACCCACTTACCTAGAACAAATTCATTAGGAGAACAAGAAGTGGAAGGAGTTTTCTTTCTTAGTGGAAAGTCTTTTTCTACAAAATTCAATGAAATACAAACCAAGATTTTTTGCTATTTGCTTTGAAAAAGCGAAAGGAAAAAAGTTAAAGGCCTCACCTAATTAAATATTTAGTTGAGGGGATTCAACAGAAGTCCCTCGTGCATTACAGTACGTTTCAGTGAGGGTAGTGACAGTTGGAATGAGATCGACCCACTTACCTAGAACAAATTCTATATATAGGAGAACAAGAAGTGGAAGGAGTTTTCTTTCATAGTGGAAAGTCTTTTTCTACAAAATTCAATGAAATACAAACCAAGATTTTTTACTATTTGCTTTAAAAGCGAAAGGAAAAAAGTTAAAGGCCTCACCTAATTAAATATTTAGTTGAGGGGATTCAACAGAAGTCCCCCGTACATTATAGTGGAAAGTCTTTTTCTACAAAATTCAATGAAATACAAACCAAGATTTTTTGCTATTTGCTTTGAAAAAGCGAAAGGAAAAAAGTTAGAGGCCTCACCTAATTAAATATTTAGTTGTGGGGATTCAACAGATGTCCCCCGTGCATTATATGTACATTTCTATCTCTAGAAGTGTCACCAAACAATATGAAATAAGTATTCAACCATTCGACTCTTAAATTCAAAATGATTTCATCAGTACCTCTTTTGGCTCCCCTTATGTTATTTTAATTTGTAGAGGTGAATGCCTAAATACGGACCGTATTTTAGGACAGCGTTTTACATGAGGCATTTTGTGGTCTAAAACTCAACTGAGCTCCTGTATATTTTCTGCTGAAGTGGGCACTATATCTCCAACATCGACAGACCAAACAAAGCCGCGGACTATATTTTCTGATCAAGAAATTCGTGACCGTTTGAAAATTTAGTGTTTGCCAACGAAAAGCAACGCCAGTGTGGTGAGAATTGGTGAATTCTCGCGGGAAGGGGTGGGGAGGTGTGGTGATATATGGGCAATTCCAAAGCCATTATCCACATTACGTCATGTTTATGATTCCCATTTATTACTTTGCACAAGATACCTACAGTCAAAATTGGAAGTTCTCGACAACAACCCATAGGTAAGAAAGATTGGAAGAAAAGCCTGAATACTAATAGATAGTATGGTCTCCTGGGATAAGATAGATAGTTAGATAGAGGGAGGTAGGCAGAATGATAAAAGGACAAAAACTCGGGTAAAGTCGAGAAGGAAAGGTTAAGGGATAAAGGTAATAAAAAAACTATTCCATCCTAGTGGATGCCATTGGAGGTAAAGAAAATTATTTCATGAAAATAAACTAGAGAGGAAGAAAAAATTGTTTCAAAATTTAATAAACTCCAAAGTAGGAAATTTTCACAAGGGGAGCTAAGGTGGAGGGGGATTTTCCCTTTGGGGATATTTTGCTATTAGCATAAATTTTCCTTCATCAGTACCTCTTTTGGCTCCCCTTATGTTATTTTAATTTGTAGAGGTGAATGCCTAAATACGGACCGTATTTTAGGACAGCGTTCCACATGAGGCATTTTGTGGTCTAAAACTCCACTGTGTTAGACAGTACTACTTGCGAATTTTAGAACGCGAAAAGAACATTCGCAAATGATCGACTTTTTGGAAATGATAGGGTTAGGTAGCACGCGAAAAGAACTTTCACAAATGATCAACTCTCTGGGAATGATATGGTTAGGTAGAACGCGAAAAGAACTTTCACAAATGATAAAAAAATCCCTGAACCTAAGAAAAATAAATAAAAAAGACCCAGTAAAAGGGTAAAATTGAAATAGTACACAAGATATAAGAAGAAGAGGATGTGGAGGAGAAATGGAGAAGGAACAAGAGAAGGAGAGGAAGAGGATAGGTGCAGAGAGGGGGAGAAGGATTAAACGGTACAGAGAGGGGGAGAAAAAAAGAGAATCTATTTTCCAAAAAGTTTACTCTGAGGTCAAGTGTTCAAAGTTGCTCGAAACATTTGGGACGAAGGAGTAAGAAGTTCTTATTCCCATTACCCGTGGCAGATTAAACAAGCTATATTCTATATCGCCAATAGCCTTCAATAGAGTTTGGCAAAGTGTATAAATTTTCCAAGTTTTCTACGTAGTCCCATGCTGAAAATTTTCTGTTGCTTTAAAAATATAAAATCGAGATTCCCAATAGATTATGAGGAGATATTGGGAATAAATTGTAATTTTTCGGAAAAATACTTTCAGAGGATCTGATAAAAAGTGGGGGTACTGTGATGAAGAGAAGGCATTTGGAGGGGGCGGCATTGAGCTTAAACTGGAATGGAATGCATGTTATGTAAGGTCAGGTATACCAGGATGAAAAGAGGGGGAAAACTCAACAGACGAGGAAATCCTGGACATCAGAAAACAAAAATGCATAATAGACAAGACCGTACATTCTACAGAATAATGCACATGAAAGAAAAGCTACGAAAACCAGGGAGAAAGATGACACAAAAGGGAGAGAGAGAAAAGAAAAGAAATGTTGTCGGATTTCACAAGTATAGTACTCCCCTTTCTACCGAGTACCCCATTCCATCATGACAAGACCGTACATTCTACAGAATAATGCACATGAAAGAAAAGCTACGAAAACCAGGGAGAAAGATGACACAAAAGGGAGAGAGAGAGAAAAGAAAAGAAATGGTGTCGGATTTCACAAGTATAGTACTCCCCTTTCTACCGAGTACCCCATTCCATCAGGAGCTATGAGATCAGCACCTATGTACCTACCTAATTTGTTTAATATTCAGTTTATTATCATTCTTGATTTGATTTTACTTTCATGTAACTTTGTGTGGGAACGAGATTCCATCAGGAGCTATGAGTAATGGAGTGGAGAGAAGATGTAAGTAATCCCAGAGCAATATTACTAAATGGACGTGTTTCGTTCCTGAAAACTACTTAGGACGCATTTGTTCTGCGTTACAAAGAACATGGATACTTCAAAAGCTAAAGGGAGAAAGATGACACAAAAGGGAGAGAGAGAGAAAAGAAAAGAAATGGTGTCGGATTTCACAAGTATAGTACTCCCCTTTCTACCGGGAACCTATTCCATCAGGAGCTATGAGTAATGGAGTGGAGAGAAGATGTAAGTAATCCCAGAGCAATATTACTAAATGGACGTATTTCGTTCCTGAAAACTACTTAGGACGCATTTGTTCTGCGTTACAAAGAACAAGGATAATTCAAAAGCTACGTAGCGAACCTAGGGAAACACATTCCACTTAGATGTAAATAATAGAGAAAAGACGAGAATGAGAGAAAACATTAAAATATAAAAGGATATTGACCATGACCACCAAGGTCCATTTATAGCACCGTTTGAGATATACTCGTATTGCTTCGACAATAAGTGTGAATCTTTTATGAAGGCTTCCGAACTGCAAAGTGTAAGTGTCAGCAGAATTCAATTAGCAAAACTTTTGCTATCTAACTACAGCTTAAAAGCTATGGTTAATATAATGGAACTATACTTCAATAGAGTTTGGCAAAGTGTAAGTGTCAGCAGAATTCAATTAGCGAAACTTTTGCTATCTAACTACAGCTTAAAAGCTATGGTTAATATAATGGAACTACTCGTATCCAGGATCCTAGAACTACAGCTTAAAAGCTATGGTTAATATAATGGAACTATACTTGTATCCAGGATCCTATGAACTATGCATTGAATCAAGCGCGGATCATTTCACTTGTTTGGGGGGAAATCGCATTAGAGGACCTGTTATTCAAAGAATGAGATTTATGAGAAAGTTCTATGGGGAAAATCGATCCCTTTTATCTTCACAGGATCTCAGGTTACATATTCAAAAGAACAAAGCTTCCATTACTCATAGAAACACTTTAGTTGACGTCAAGGTCATCTATGGACTGCAAAACTGTGGATGATCCAGCAATATACTTTTAAAACATTTTGTACTGTGGAACCGAAAGTTACCTCAGCTTGTGCATAACTTAATTTTCCACCTCGACGCTGGTTATTTACACCAGAGTAATTACGGACAACATAAAACACTTTCTTTCTCTTGCTTACTCTCTACTTTTTAATCTTCCAGATGATTTCACACTAGCCAGCTTGCTGTTTTGCTCACCTAGGGAAACACATTCCACTTAGATGTAAATAATAGAGAAAAGACGAGAATGTGAGAAAACATTAAAATATAAAAGGATATTGACCACCAAGGTCCATTTATAGCTACCGTTTGAGATATATTGGTTCGACAATAAGTGTGAATCTTTTATAAAGGCTTCCGAACCTTCTTGCCTTTAAAATTAATATTTGAAAACTTGGAATCTAAAATATGTACTACAAAGCTACGGCAATACTACTATTGCTCGAGTGGAAAGTTACTTTTCGTTTTGTACTTTCTAATATTTTACTGCTGTAATATTCAAATTCTCACAATTGTATATCCAAAGGAAAGCCATTTCTTCCTACATCAGCAGCAACAGGGGATGGGTTAGATTACTTGTGAATTTTAAATCCAAGGGGTGGGTGGCAACACCTCACCTTCACAATGCCTCCTTCCCTCCTTGCTATGATATTTCGTGGTGCTGTTTATTTCCCAATACGATTTATTGTGCAAACATGTAAATGTAGTGCTTTAGCGGGAATTTCTTTGAAGCTGATGCGTAAAACAAAGAGGTGAAATGGTATAATATGTTTTACTGAAATTTCAGATGGGGTAAAAAAAAACGGCCAGCAAATTTCAACAACCCAATGAGATATCTCCCAAGGCTGTGGCCACGGAAATGAACAACGCACAGGAAGCAAAAGTCAAGATATCACAAACAAAAATATCAAAAATACAACTTTTTTAGGGGAAAAAGCGTCGTGGGAAAAGCTCTCACATTTGAACACGCCCGACAAAAAAAGGCCAAGAAACCGTAACACAGACCGCAAATAATGAATAAATACTACTACAGAAATACTACAAAGTACAAACACAGTCTTACCTGTACAAGTAGGTGCTATACATGCTGCACGTTGCGATACTGGGTCAATACTACTACAGAAATACTACAAAGTACAAACACAGTCTTACCTGTACAAGTAGGTGCTATACATGCTGCACGTTGCGATACTGGGTGGCGTAGGAAGACTGGTGATAATGCGAGGTGCGGCAACATGGCCACAAAGCACTGTTGCCAGATGAGCTCGTCTGATGGTGGTGATGATGGGAGAGTAGGGAGGCGTCCTCGTCGACTGTGCTGGAGCGTAGTGAAGATGTGGACGAGGTGGGAGGCAAATAGTAAACAAGGCAGGAGACGCCAATGAGGAACAGGAAGAAGAGGAACACGATGTCAAACATAATGAAGGAGTTGAGAACGACCAGTTGCATTCTCACTTGCGATGACCATGGTAGAACATAGTCATACGGGAAGGCAAGGAGACTAGAAGAGGAGGAGTGTCGGGTGGCCTTTGAGTGGTTCGTGATTAATTAATTCCAACGGTCAACGAGATGTTAAACAATCGGCTGAACGTTTTTTCTTTTTCCCGTTTACTTCCTCAGAAACGTAGAACGAAGAGAAATGGAAAAGGCAAAATATAAACCCATTTATAAATTAGGTCATAGGATAAGCCTTGAGAAGTGGAGGGCGAACGGGTAAACCTGGCATTTCCCGGTAAAACCGAGGCTATCGCTGTACTATTACCAGGAAATGCCGAAATGTTATAGGAAGGGAAACATATTGTCCCTTTATTATCCAGGTTTTACCGGGAAATCCTAGATTCATCCGTGCTCCGGGCTTATCTCAAGATAATATACACCCTTTATTTATTTATTGAGAAAGTTTTGTGCTGTTTGAAACAAGATGGCATTTAATGTCGGGTGGCCTTTGAGTGGTTCGTGATTAATTAATTCCAACGGTCAACGAGATGTTAAACAATCGGCTGAACGTTTTTTCTTTTTCTCGTTTACTTCCTCAGAAACGTAGAACGAAGAGAAATGTTCAATGGAAAAGGCAAAATATAAACCCATTTATAAATTAGGTCATAGGATAAGCCTTGAGAAGTGGAGGGCGAATGGATAAACCTGGCATTTCCCGGTAAAACCGAGGCTATCGCTGTACTATTACCAGGAAATGCCGAAATGGAATGGGAAGGGAGACAGATTGTCCCTTTATTATCCAGGTTTTACCGGGAAATCCTAGATTCATCCGTGCTCCGGGCTTATCCCAAGATAATATACACATTACACCCTAATATTATTTATTTATTTGTGTGACAAATGTGAGGAAGTTTTGTGCTGTTTGAAACAAGATGGCATTATAAATTAGGTCATAGGATAAGCCTTGAGAAGTGGAGGGCGAACGGATAAACCTGGCATTTCCCGGTAAAACCGAGGCTATCGCTGTACTATTACCAGGAAATGCCGAAATGTTATGGGAAGGGAGACATAATGTCCCTTTATTATCCAGGTTTTACCGGGAAATCCTAGATTCATCCGTGCTCCGGGCTTATCCCAAGATAATATACACCCTTTATTTATTTATTTGTGTGACAAATGTGAGAAAGTTTTGTGCTGTTTGAAACAAGATGGCATTTACAACCGATACTTTTTCAGACCTGAACTGATTAATGGATTTACCCCACTTATACAAAAGTGGGGAAGTACCGCTCTCCTATGGTGAGATATACCATGTTCCCTAATTGTATATGTAATGGACAGTTGTGAATTTGTTAGCTGAATTGTCACAGCAAGTCCAGCTTCAATTTTACATATGTACCTCCATTTACACAAAAGTACCGCTCTCCTATGGTGAGATATACCATGTTCCCTAATTGTATATGTAATGGACAGTTGTGAATTTGTTAGCTGAATTGTCACATCAAGTCCAGCTTCGATTTTACATACCTCCATTTACACAATACATATTTACATTAAATTGTATATGTAATGGACAGTTGTGAATTTGTTAGCTGAATTGTCACAGCAAGTCCAGCTTCGATTTTACATACCTCCATTTACACAGTTCTCGTTGGCTAGATGATACTGAACGTGCAGATTCCATCGTTGCAGATAACAACTAAGACACTAGTTACTCCTCGTAGAAAACTTGGGCACACAATTACCGATAGCTCAACGCACTGAGAACGTATTATTTGAGAAATTGTATATGTAATGGACAGTTGTGAATTTGTTAGCTGAATTGTCACAGCAAGTCCAGCTTCGATTTTACATACCTCCATTTACACAATACATATTTACATTCATTGCCCTTTCTAATTAAAAATTGCCTATCTGTTTTAAAATAGTGTACTTTCGTGTGTGACTATGAGTTCTAAACTAAAAGTCTGTGAAGATACAACCCTCCGAAAGGCTCATTGCCCTTTCTAATTAAAAATTGGCTATCTGTTTGAAAATAGTGTACTTTCGTGTGTGACTATGAGTTCTAAATAAACTAAAAGTCTGTGAAGATACAACCCTTCGAAAGGCTCATCATTTCACAATGGTTTCCATGTACAGGCCTACAGACACACATGTTATTAGAAATCCTCCAATATGAGTTTTCCACGTACAACTTTTACTTTTGAACTTTTCGTAATAATCACTCGACTGGTCTGCGTATATTACCTAAAGGTTTTTCCAACTTTCTCTCATCAAAAGTCGTCTAACTTTTGTGTGCTTAATAAATACGAGGTATAGGGCCAAAATCCGAACTGTAAATATAAAGGAAGTTTAGAAGGGGTGCTCTAATCCTTTGACAGTTGAAATTTCTGAATACTGAGGAGTTACCCTCTAATAACATAGAACGTAGATGGTTAGAAAATGCCTGCATAATATCTAAAAGAAAGCAAATAGAGGACTACTTTGCTCTCAAATCTCAAAGCAATTTCTTGCTTTTACGTCTCCGTGATTGAATCAGTTGGTCAATTTCAATCAATTCAAATAAAAACCAACCAGAAAAAATGCACAGGAAAGTGTCATCTCCTCAAAAAGACTTGTACTTTTCCTGTCCAATTTCCCGAAATTAAAGATAGTTTTTCTGAATAACTTTTCCGAAAAAAAAAAAGCGGGAAAGGTGTACCTATTAGGATTCGCTACTCGCTACTTGTCTAGGATAATGATGGTTGGAAAGGATTTACAAAAGGTCGAGACTTCAGGATAACAATACAGGACTAATGAGGTTCTCCTCCATCTCTATAATATGTATCTTTTACTGCTAGGAGGGAAAAAAGATATATAAAATGCTGCTAAAAACAATGAGATCCCTATAAACACCCTCTTCTCCTTCATCCTTTTCCTGCCTGTACTATCTTTCTCCTTCTTTCCTAGCCCTCTCTCTTTCAGGGAAAAAAGATATATAAAATGCTGCTAAAAACAATGAGATCCCTATAAACACCCTCTTCTCCTTCATCCTTTTCCTGCCTGTACTAGCTTTCTCCTTCTTTCCTAGCCCTCTCTCTTTTTTCTTCCCTGACCTCTCTCTCACCCTAATGCCTTTCTCATTAGTAAAGTTCAGTTACAACTTGGAATGATGATGAGTCTAAAGTACACAAAAAAGTGCAAATAGCAGCGAACTTTGAAATGAGTAGCGAAGAAAAAAAAGGGAAAAATATCTGCAAGTTCTATACAAACCAGTTACAACTTGGAATGATGATGAGTCTAAAGTACACAAAAAAGTGCAAATAGCAGCGAACTTTGAAATGAGTAGCGAAGAAAAAAAGGGGAAAAATATCTGCAAGTTCTATACAAACACATCCATTGTATAGACATGATTGTTGAAAGAACGAAGTGAGCTTTAAATTTTAGCTGGTCGTTGTTTACACGGACCAATCGCTCAATTAGCCTGATTTTGAATAAATTTGGCAAAAATGCATAAAGATATTCATTTTCCAGTAAGCAAGAGAACAGATGTACATAATTCCCTGCCTCGGTGGTGTAGTGGTCAAGGCGCTCACCTGGTAAACATCAGGAGGGCGTGGAAGCCGAGGTATGGAATTTTATCCTCAATATAATTTGAGAATTTGACCACAATAATAGTAGTAGCCTACTGCTGGAGTAAAGGGAATTTTCAGTCCTATGCGAGCAGTATAAATAACCACTATTATTATTAAGCACTATTATTAATTCCACAGAGCTATTTTGAAGAATCGAATCTAATTGATGTTGATGATAGTTTAAGATAGGATCTGTAAAGGGTCTCTTTGCTCCTTTTCAAAAAGGATAAAATTTTCTCCGCCTCCCGTATCCCAGGAAAATATCATTGCCTACGCTGCCTCTATTTATGAAGCAATAAAGAAAACTAGCAAAAAGAACAATAAGCCAACAATAGTAAACAAACAATCAGCAAGGAACTCGTAAAAACAACTTCTGATGAATGTTTGGAGTGTTCAGATTTTCAGCAGATTGAAAACAATGCGTGGGCTGGATGAAGGAGGGAGCATTGTAGTTTTTTCACTAAATTGACTACAATTGTTATAGAATAACACAGAACTGAAATGGAAACAACAATAGGATCCTCATTATGATGCTGTATGATGAATAACAAATACGTAATCCTGGAAAACTAGGAAGAAAGGAACTCGTAAAAACAACTTCTGATGAATGTTTGGAGTGTTCAGATTTTCAGCAGAATGAAAACAATGCGTGGGCTGGGTGAAGGAGGGGGCATTGTAGTTTTTTCGCTAAATTGACTACGATTGTTATAGAATAACACAGAACTGAAATGGAAACAACAATAGGATCCTCATTATGATGCTGTATGATGAATAACAAATACGTAATCCTGGAAAACTAGGAAGAAAGGGGGGAGGTAGACACAAACAAACGGATTGAGGGGAGGGAGGAAAGGGAGTGATGTCCTATATGTATATTTAGAGAACGCTATAAAAAAGTTCTACAATTAAAGTAGGGGAGAATAAGAAAGTCCCAGGTTAGAAGGGAGGTTTCGAGCTTTCGAAGCCAGATTTGAGTTTCGTGTTGAACTTTTCAGTCAAAGCCACTGAAGAGAACATTACGAACAGTTGTGAGTGAGAATTCTATCAGTTTTATCTTCAAACAAGTTTTCTGATAAAGAAAAAGAATCGAGTTTGAATTTCAACAGTTCATTTCTCATTAAATTTTTAACCCGAATGTAACCGGAAAATGGTTACCTCATGAGACTATTTTATAGTTTTCACGACCACAACTGAGTTTAAACTCGAATTAAGCAATTTCATTAGTTGATAAATAATAATAATATCTGCCAAGATTGCTTAATCCAAGAGTTTAACTTAAACGGAGATTAAACTCACTTTGAGGATCCAGCCATAAGAGGCAACTCTAGCTGTGCACATTGCATAATCAGTTTCATTTCCGGGCGTTCATACAAATTTCCCTGTCGCATTCAGTTCTGATTGGGATTAAACAGGCTTAAAAGCTATGGGCCGGGGTAGAAATCAATAGGTATATTCGACAACCTTTACTTTAAACATGTGAACAGAGGTGAGCTTTCCAATACGAAAGTATGCTACACTTAAATTTCCCTGTCGCATTCAGTTCTGATTGGGATTAAACAGGCTTAAAAGCTATGGGCCGGGGTAGAAATCAATAGGTATATTCGACAGCCTTTATTTTTGAACATGTGAACAGAGGTGAGCTTTCCAATACGAAAGTATGCTACAGATCGTAAAGCACAGTAAAATAAGATACCCAAACTATTCAATTGATCATTAATGAATCACATGGGACAATTGGGACACACACGGGGTTAATCTCATGTAACGTGATTAGGTAAAGTTCGAAAAAAAGGGAGAGAGACCGGGGTAGAAATCAATAGGTATATTCGACAGCCTTTATTTTTGAACATGTGAACAGAGGTGAGCTTTCCAATACGAAAGTATGCTACGTATAAGATACCCAAACTATTCAATTGATCATTAATGAATCACATGGGACACACACGGGGTTAATCTCATGTAACGTGATTAGGTAAAGTTCGAAAAAAAGGGAGAGAGAGAAAAAAAGCTTCATGAATTTCGCATTTCCCTCCTCCCCCTCCCACTTTTTGATATTGTTCCAGAAATAGTAACTTTTTTTTCTCGTTCTTTAAGTAGAATAAAGAGTCGAGGAAAAAAAAAGTTTCTTCGCTTAAGATTTGTATTTTATTGGAGAAAAAAAGTTGCACAGATTATTATTTTTATTTTCCAGAAGGAAATACGTAGGTACTCAATGTTAAAAATGGGGGAGGGGGGAAAGGGAGGGAGAAGCGGGGACTCAAGTTGGCACTCCAATAAAACCGAAGCATGCGGCATATGGGGGGGGGTCATCTCATGAAGGGGAGGGGGGGAGAGGAGAGGTAGAGGATAAAGGATGAGAGAAGAGTGTAAAGGCTTGAGAGGGAGTATGGGAAGGAAGTAAGTGGACGAAAAGGAGATGAGAGGGAGAGAGGAGAAAAAGAGGAAGGGGAGGAGAGAAGAACAGTATAAGGACTTCACGGGATACTCAGGAGACATACTTATAAAGAACTTTTTGTTGGAGAGACCTTTCAAACTGGGAAGGGGAGAGAGAAACGAAGGGAAGGAGAGATAGAGAGGTCCAATGGTCAATTTGAACTAAATACCTCCTTCCTTTTCAGTTCAAGAGTATCCGTAATATAAGATTCTCTCTCTCTCCCTCCTCCTTTTATCCACTCTTTCTTTTAGCGTTCTCTCTGTCTTCCTCTTTTGTTTTTAATATTTTCGAGATCCGTTTCATAATGGCTTTCTGTCGAACGATTTCTTCTTCTTTTTCTCCTCCTCTACTCTAATATGACGTCTTCTTCTTCTTCTTCTTCTTCTCCTCCTCCTCCTCCTCCTCCTCTACTCTATGACGTCTTCTTCTTCTTCTTCTTCTTCTTCTTCTTCTTCTTCTCCTCCTTCTCTATAATATCTTCGTCTTCTTCTTTTCATTCTTCATGACGTTGCGTCGTCTTCTTCTTCATGACTTGCGAGCATATGGTAATAACGGAGCATAAAAGTCACTCGTGTCGTGTGTTATGCTGTTAATTTCGCACGAGGCAATATGCTGTTAATAAGGTCAATATTGTGCTGTTAGCATTAGAACTTCTATAAATAAAGTTCTGAGGATGTACTGACTACGTATTGAAGTAAAACATGTGGTCTTTTCAGCTCAACAGTTCAATATTGCATCGTTCCATTGAGATAGACAAATTCTATAAAAGGATATGGCAATATTAGGTACCTACCCATGCCAAATCGATTCTTCACACAGTCGTTAGTAAGCGTAATAACATAAATTGGTTCAGCTAAATCTTCCAGATGACAACTTGTACTATCTTTTGTGCCGGTACGGAAATTCATTCTAACCAGAGTCCGAGGGGGTACAAATTCAAAACTACAGAAGTCACGTGCACTAACTGAGAGACTTACAACAGTGTGATAATGTAAATAATATCCCCAAAACTCATGTCAAAGCTTCTGAGGATGAAAGTCTTTTATTCTGGGGATAAGAGCCTTTACACAAGAAGTAAATTATAGTGTATGTGACTACCCAGAGCAGTTGGCCAAATGCGCTCAGAGGAAAAATTCAAAAACATACTTCAAATGAAGTGAAAAGCATAAAAGTGAACAACAATAAAAACTTCAAAACCGTAAACACCACTCAGACCGAGAAATCAAAACAACGATATGAAGTGGGTAGCAAAAACAATGCCAGCTCAGGTACTTCATTGCCTCTTTGGTCTTACAACGGGGAAAGTCCCATGCAAACAAAACATGATACAATATGGGAAGATGGGAGATAAAGAAAGAAATGGAAGATCCTGTCTCCAGAAGAAAAATCAACAGATGATGAACACGTTAATGGTTCAGTAATTCAATGACGGAATCATTGTTGAAAGTCCCAGGTTAGAAGGGAGGTTTCGAGCTTTCGAAGCCAGATTTGAGTTTCGTGTTGAACTTTTCAGTCAAAGCCACTGAAGAGGAGAACATTACGAACAGTTGTGAGTGAGAGTGAGAGAGAGACCAATGAAAAGCAACTACCTTTGCTTGAAAAGCCACTACCTTTGCTTGAAAAGCCACTTGGAAATATCATCAGCACTCAGCAAGTCAGCAAATGTTGTTTGGCCTAAAATTGGCGGTGTTTACTACTTGCGTACTGCAGTACTAGTTGCGTACTAAATTTTCAGGTAGACAGTACCACTGAAGAGGAGAACATTACGAACAGTTGTGAGTGAGAGTGAGAGAGAGACCAATGAAAAGCAACTTATTACTAAATGGACGTGTTTCGTTCCTGAAAACTACTTAGGACGCATTTGTTCTGCGTTACAAAGAACATGGATACATTTTCTGATCAAGAAATTCGTGACCGTTTGAAAATTTAGTGTTTGCCAACGAAAAGCAACGCCAGTGTGGTGAGAATTGGTGAATTCGGGCGGGAAGGAGTGGGGAGGTGTGGTGATATATGGGGCAATTCCAAAGCCATTATCCACATTACGTCATGTTTATGATTCCCATTTATTACTTTTTGTTTCATAGAATGCAAATACTGGTTGCTCGAGTCTACTAAAACAGAAGCGTAGGACATGATTCACTGAGGAATTGTTTACAAATAAGCTACATAATATTCTAAATATTCTTTTTGGCAAGAAATATTTTACACAAAAATAAAATTAGGAATAGTTTTGACCCATTGCTTGATCTGAAGCTTCAGTAGCAGGTCAATTCTAATCCATGAGACATATTTTGCTCTTTTTGAAACCTTATCTTTGGATCTTGGTGGGTGTTTCATAGAATGCAAATACTGGTTGCTCGAGTCTACTAAAACAGAAGCGTAGGACATGATTCACTGAGGAATTGTTTACAAATAAGATACATAATATTATAAATATTCTTTTTGGCAAGAAATATTTTACACAAAAATAAAATTAGGAATAGTTTTGACCCATTGTTTGATCTGAAGCCTCAGTAGCAGGTCAATTCTAATCCATGAGACATATTTTGCTCTTCTTGAAACCTTATCTTTGGATCTTGGTGGGATCAAATCCAAGAAATTATCAAAACTTCGAACTTTCGAAGCCATCTCGCATATTCACCCCTCCACAAAACTTGGAAAACACAATCAGAAACCACACTTCAGACCAATTCACACCACTGATGCACCACCAGGTTCATTATTTCTCTGCCTTTTATTTCAATTATATTCTGAATGAAAGTCGACATCTTGTTCTCGGAATTTTCCTTCTTTTAAAGAAAATAAACCTCTTGCAGATTTTGAATGACATGCTCTCTCTTTGTCCTCTCCTCTCTCTCCCTCCTCTCTCCTCTCCCTCCCTCCCAAGAAGAGAAAGTATGAATTTAAACTTTTCCAAGTACCTACAATTTTATTCAAACTTCGATTCAAACGTTTTGCTTATAGTGTCTATACCTTTGGTTTTCATCAGGGAATTCACCTTGACGGTGACAGACGGGAAAAGTACACCCAGATATTACGGAACGTTTGTGGTATTATTGTCTGCAATTCTGCATGGAAAATACGGAGTCCATGAATATTGTCTAAAGTTTAATCTAGGTTTAAGAACGAGCAAAGTTTACATATCGAAATTGGGGATCGTGCTTTATCTCTCGTAAGCAAAATAACTTTCCATATTTAATTGAGTTTCTGTGTTAATACTGTGGTGTTATGAATTTTTCTTGACGGTCCGAAACACGACCGGTCAATTTGATTACTGAACGCAAATATTGTGGTGAAATATTTCAATCTGGGGGAAATTTGGACAAGAAACTTCAATTTTCTCCGTTTGATTGAAACCTCGCTATATCCCAATTCTTCCCATCTTCACCTGTTGAGGGTTTAATAGAAAACAGCTACGTAAATAGATATAATTTACCTACAGTTTCCTTAATTAAAATCGGACATTTTTCAGAAAGATGGGAAATAAACGAGACCAGTCGTGCTTTATTGGGTATTTGAGGTCAGGGTGGTGGTCAAGACGTTCGCCTGCTAATCAGGAGGGCCAGGCGAGGGTTCAATCCCACCCAAGGTAAGTAACCACAAAAATAGAAGTAGGATTCTGTTAGAGAGGCTTTCTAAAATAAACATGCTTGTAGAAAGAAGCTGAGACATTTCGAGGGAGAATACTCAAAAGAGTCTAGAAATGGTGGTAACATGAATGATAAGGCGAGATATTATACGAGTAGTGGTGGGGTATAAAGAATAAGAAGCCAAGAAGAAGTGGAGAAAGATAAGAAAAGCTCAGCAGATGAATTGGGATAAGCTGAGATAAGACACAGCGTGGGATGCACTAGAAAGCCTTTTGAATGGGGAGTAGTGGTTAAGAGGTTTTCTTTCTCGCCCGAAAAAAAGTCGAACTCCATAAATTTTTCATCGGAGAAAAAATGAGCTGACGATGAAAAGTATGAAATCAAGTGTAAAATTTGAAAGCTTAAAAAAATATGATGGAGCATAGACAAGAAACAAGTTTGTAAAAAACCATCCATCAATCACAGTCATCTATGTGGAGGTCTATTGGTAGGGCTGAAGTCGAACTCCATAAATTTTTCATCGGAGAAAAAATGAGCTGACGATGAAAAATATGAAATCAAGTGTAAAATTTGAAAGCTTAAAAAAATATGATGGAGCATAGACAAGAAACAAGTTTGTAAAAAACCATCCATCAATCACAGCCATCTATGTGGAGGTCTATTGGTAGGGCTGTCTAAATCTGAAGTGAGGTCCAAAGTGCCTACTGCACCGCGGTCCTTAAATTATTTCAGGAAATATTCTCCCCTCAGCTCTTGTTTACCCTTTGAAGAGGAAAAGCAGACAGGAAAGAACGGGGACAGAGAAGAGTAAATTTAATAAGAACGAATCTGGCTCTCTCTTCACTGAGTTCCAACTCTGAAGGTAGGTACTTATTATGTACTTATTTTTCTGGTGGACCGTACCTAATGATGGACGATAGATACTTACTCACATTATGTCAGCTAGCTTAGTAAAAAAGATCAGAAGTAAATTTTCCAAGTTTTCTACGTAGTCCCATGCTGAAAATTTTCTGTTGCTTTAAAAATATAAAATCGAGATTCCCAATAGATTATGAAGAGATATTGGGAATAAATTGTAAAAACTCGTAAAAACAACTTCTGATGAATGTTTGGAGTGTTCAGATTTTCAGCAGAATGAAAACAATGCGTGGGCTGGGTGAAGGAGGGGACATTGTAGTTTTTTCACTAAATTGACTACAATTGTTATAGAATAACACAGAACATTTTATTACCACTACTAACAATACTATCATGTCAAACCTTCGGTGTAGCTCTCTGTGCGCAGTATATTATTTACAATATCAACGGAGTATAGGGTGTACCCTAACCCTAACGCATGGAAAACCATTTCTAAATCAATATCATGTATTTATTTATATCAGTAGGATGTAGTTTTGAAAATGTTAAACAAATAGGCCCTAACGCATGGAAAACCATTTCTAAATCAATATCATGTATTTATTTATATCAGTAGGATGTAGTTTTGAAAATGTTAAACAAATAGTATCATTTAAATCTTAAAAATAGAGTAAAGATAAGTAAAAGTTGTTCCGACTGTCAACATAGGACCAGAAGTATCGATATAGGTACAAACAGTATAACTACAAGAGTAAAGATAAGTAAAAGTTGTTTAGACTGTCAACATAGGACCAGAAGTATCGATATAGGTACAAACAGTATACCTACAAGTTATAGATAAGGATTCGGTAGCACCCTTTTTACGTCTGTTGTTTCACCCCTATAGTTTTCTGGATATTATTATCGGGATGTACTTCAGGTCGACAATTCAAATGAAAAAAGGTTTTCGACCGCAACCCTGCGAACATTTTGAAAATTTTCATGTGTCCTATCTCTCCTCATGGAAATATAATTATTTACACGGATAAATAAATACAGAACTCCGGTCCCAATATTGGAAACTTCCGGACAAAATCATAATGGAGAATAAACAATCTACATTTCAAAATGAAAATCTGTAATTTGAAAATGAAAATTAACACACTCATCATGGAAATATAATTATTTACACGGATAAATAAATACAGAACTCCGGTCCCAATATTGGAAACTTCCGGACAAAATCATAATGGAGATAAACAATCTACATTTCAAAATGAAAATCTGTAATTTGAAAATGAAAATTAACAAACTCGTATTTAGACAATTCAAATGAAAAAAGGTTTTCGACCGCAACCCTGCGAACATTTTGAAAATTTTCATGTGTCCTATCTCTCCCATGCAAACAATGTCTCTCCCATGCAAACAATTTACTATCCAGGTTTTCGCAAATTAACACTGACACATTCAATTTTCAGTTTCCGACAACCCTGATAAATATTTTGAGTTTGCTGATTACTTCCCAAACTTTGTCTATCTCTCCCATGCAAACAATGGCAATTTACTATCCAGGTTTTCGCAAATTAACACTGACACATTCAATTTTCAGTTTCCGACAACCTTACCCTGATAAATATTTTGAGTTTGCTGATTACTTCCCAAACTTTGTTGAAAACGGATCGTTGCTCAAAATAGAATGCCAGTAAAATGTTTGTTTGATAAGTGATAACCTGATAACTAATGTAGAATAAATTCAAGCTTTTTTTACCGACTGACATGGGCGGATGAGCCTTAAAAAACGGATCGTTGCTCAAAATAGAATGCCAGTAAAATGTTTGTTTGATAAGTGATAACCTGATAACTAATGTAGAGAAAATTCAAGCTTTTTTTACTGACTGATATGGGCGGATGAGCCTTAGGGGAAAATTCGATTAAGAAAAATATTCATATACAAGTTTATTTATACTGATAGCAGAAACTTGTAATGCAGGTACGTATTTGAATGTATCGGTAAGCAAAATAACTTTCCATATTTAATTGAGTTTCTGTGTTAATACTGTGGTGTTATGAATTTTTCTTGACGGTCCGAAACACGACCGGTCAATTTGATTAGTGAACGCAAATATTGTGGTGAAATATTTCAATCTGGGGGAAATTTGGACAAGAAACTTCAATTTTCTCCGTTTGATTGAAACCTCGCTATATCCCAATTCTTCCCATCTTCACCTGTTGAGGGTTTAATAGAAAACAGCTACGTAAATAGATATAATTTACCTACAGTTTCCTTAATTAAAATCGGACATTTTTCAGAAAGATGGGAAATAAACGAGACCAGTCGTGCTTTATTGGGTATTTGAGGTCAGGGTGGTGGTCAAGACGTTCGCCTGCTAATCAGGAGGTACAGTTTCCTTAATTAAAATCGGACATTTTTCAGAAAGATGGGAAATAAACGAGACCAGTCGTGCTTTATTGGGTATTTGAGGTCAGTGTGGTGGTCAAGACGTTCGCCTGCTAATCAGGAGCTACAGATCACAAGGGAGCTTGTTTTAAACGACAGAAAAAATTGTCCTGTAGGAACTGAAGAAATGTTGACAATGCTCATCTTGATCTCGTTTCTTATTCGTTCATTCTAAGAACCAATGGAGGAAAGGAAAAGAGGAAGGGACATAGTAAAGGGCCAGAAAGGAGAAATCATGGGAGAGGGAGAAAGAAAATTTGAGAAAGAGGGGGGAGAGGGAGAGATATAGAGAAATATGGAGAGGGAGAGAGAAAAGAGAGAAATTACTATTAAAAGCCTGTGGTAAAACTGAGGTATGTAGATGTTTCCAAACGGAGAAA
>NW_007380386.1:9641-25024 GCF_000475195.1 Diaphorina citri | reverse complement strand
AGCAAAATTTCAACCCGCATACTGACCGGAGCCTGTTTAGTTACTGATAAATAGGAATTCATGACGTTCATAATATATCAGACTTAAAATTTATCCCTCCACCTCCTCCCTCTTCTTCCTCCTATTCCTCCTCCTTCTCCAAGTCCTCCTCCTCCGTCTTCTTCTTCTTCTCCTTCTTCTTCTCCTCCTCCTTCTTCTTCTTCTTCTCCTTCTTCTTCTCCTCCTCCTCCTCCTTCTTCTTCTTATCGTTCTCCTTCTTCTTCTTCTTCCTCCTCCTATTCCTTCTCCTTCTCCAAGTCCTCCTCCTCCGTCTTCTTCTTCTTCTTTATTTTCTCTCTTAATTCCTACTCTTTGCCTCTCTTTTCTCCTCCTCTGCCAGCCTAGTTCTAGCTTAAAGTGGGTAGTGCGCCTGCCTTGTAAGCACTAGGTTGTGGGTTCGATTCCCGCCCGGTGAGAACTTTATCGAAAAGAGTTATTAAGGTTCGTTGTCGGAACAGCTGGCTGTGATTTTCCTTCTCACCTAATTCTTAGTCTTCCTGGTTCTCTCCTCCTATCCTTCTTTCTCTCTCTCTCTCTCTCTCTCTCTCTCTCTCACCATTTTGCTGTTCTCTTCTTCTCCCACCCTTTATTCTCATTCCTCATTTCTCTTCCCTCTTATTCGCCCCCTCCCTGCTGCTCTCAATCCTTCTTCCTTCCTCCTACGCTTTCACCCCTTCCTTTATCTTCCTGCTTCTCCTCCTTCTCCTCCTCCTTCTGTCTCTCATCCTCCTTCCTTCCTCTCACACATCCTTCGTGATATTAATGAGCTTTTTGGAAAAGCTGGGAAAAAGATAACGCGTAACTATTCTGTCTCTCATCCTCCTTCCTT
This sequence comes from Diaphorina citri, assembly GCF_000475195.1. Classification (NCBI taxonomy): domain Eukaryota; kingdom Metazoa; phylum Arthropoda; class Insecta; order Hemiptera; family Psyllidae; genus Diaphorina; species Diaphorina citri. Next base: position 24,156 of record NW_007380386.1, on the reverse strand, counting down.
CCTCTCACACATCCTTCGTGATATTAATGAGCTTTTTGGAAAAGCTGGGAAAAAGATAACGCGTACCTAAACACACTCCTGCCAAAATTTCAATTAAAACCTCTTGATTATGAATGGTCGGGGGAACTCATACATTAGATAGTAGGGAAAAGTGGGTAGTGGGTATTGGATACTATGATGAATGAGTTATCTGATAACAGAGCTTGGACGGCTACTTCTTTGTTTTTAAACCAACTCAAAACGAGGAAGGTAATTTTGTGGGTAAAACTGAAAATCACCAAAAATCTTGTCCCAAAAGGGAACTCATACATTAGATAGTAGGGAAAAGTGGGTAGTGGGTATTGGATACTATGATGAATGAGTTATCTGATAACAGAGCTTGGACAGCTACTTCTTTGTTTTTAAACCAACTCAAAACGAGGAAGGTAATTTTGGGTGAAACTGAAAATCACCAAAAATCTTGTCCCAAAATTTTACAATGTGTAGTAAGCTAATTTTAACCCGACAATGGACTTCAGAAAAAAAGAGAGAATTGGAAAAATTACTAAGAAAATTTGTTCTGAAATCCTATCTGAAGTGTATCCTTTCTCCCTTCTCTCTTTGTATGTCAGTATTTTCTTCTAAATATCATGTGAGGCATTTTCATGTAAACATAATTCTTTATCCGATGTTCATGCTTGCAATGACAGTCTACAATGTCTACATGATCGGAAAATCTCAAAGCCTTTTTTTTACAAAGAATGAAAAAGAAGAAAGGGGATGAAGGAAAAAGAAGAAAGAGAAGAAGAAGAGGAAAAAGAAGAAGAAGAGGAAAAAAGAAGAAGAAGAGGAGGAGGAGGCTGTTATGAAAAAGAGAAACTGATTTCACATACATTGCTGAAAGAGAGAGAAGGGTTATAGAAAAGAGAGAGATGAGAGGGAGAGGGAGGGGAGAGCTTATCTTCATTCTTCCAGTACATTACATCGTTTTGTATCAGAGGGAAAGTTATATTCAATAAACACTCTCTTTATACATACAAATATCTAGGTACATAAATATCACAGGGACGGGACGGACATCAAGTTAGAATTTGTCACAAAAGGAGGAAAATAAAAGTGTTTAAATTTGTGTAAAAATGGTAGATACCTATTTTGCACATTATTTTCAAGTTATTATAACATTAGTTAATTTGGCACATCCACTAACTAAATGGATTTTTTTAGCTCTTGGTTAATTTGTCACATGACTTTTATTTTTTAGAAATATTTATTATTGTGACCTAAGTAGATAAAACAATATCATTGTAAGGTAAAAGTATTAAAGTACCTATGTAGGTGTTTCGATTACTTAGTGGAGACGCCAAAACGCTAGTTTTAGTTTTCACCATACATCAATATGGAGCATTTCTCGTATTATTTTGTACAAATCTGTACAAATGTATTTGTACAAATATTGGTAGAGACGCCAAAACACCAGCTTTGATATTCACCACACAAACTAATGTAGAATTTCTTTCCTAAGAACTAAAAATCTTCATATTCTACACCTACCAATATTCCTCGTACGTTCTATAATGTAGGGGTGTGAAAACATTCGTTAACTCTGGAGTAGGAGAGAGGGTAGAGAGTAGAAAGGAGGGGAGGGAGGAAGAGTAGACAGGAAGGGGTGGGGATGGATAGGGGATAATTTTACTGATAACATCAAAACTTGTGATGAGTTTAGTGGGGTGAAAAGAAGAAAATTACAACTGGAAAAACCTCAAGATCAAGCTGATTTTAAAAATGATTACCTACTTCGTTACCACGCGACGCGAGGCAGGGGAACTTTCTCATTTGTGGTGAAGCCAAGAGCCTCTTCACCACTTTGGGTATCACACTTTTACCAACTTTTTGATCACGGAGGGTATGAAGAAAATCACATCGGCAAGTTCAAAACCGAAAAGCTAGCAAAATGTGGGTAATTTTATTATAAGTTCTTCGTTTTAGTCTCAATATTTTTTTTAATTTTTATAGTTTTTTCTGAGATAATAAAAAAAAATCATGAGAATCACCAATTCTCTAAGGCAACACATATATTTTTTTCGGCAAAAAAGAAAAAATCATGCACTTAAGGGTTAAACACTCTTCTCCCCCCCATTTCCTCAGGATTAATCGGTCACCTCAAGTCATTGCGTTTTAATTTTCACTCCGCAAACCTCTAGCTGCTCCATTTTACTCCGCCAAACCCTTAGCTCCTTTTTATTTTTGAAGTCTAAGATGAATTTTCCTCTGGAAAGTGTAACCTCAGATGGACTTCAGCTGTGGTGGTGATGGACTTTTCTGTGGTCTGAGCTAAGAAGAAATGGGCCAAACTGTGCTGTTTAAAGTTTAATAAATAATTAATTTAAGAAAACCTTCGTAGTAGCAGGAGAAATATTAGATAAGTATCTAACTATCTCATATAGGTATGTAGATAATACATATTATTTTCTGCTTTTTCCTTAGTGTATTTTCTGCCCTTTTATTTCAACAAATTTAATAGCAGAATTACACAGAAGAAGGAGAAAGAAATTTTTGTAGAACAATAATTTACTGTTCCATTGTAACTTTTTGTAAGCTACTGTTACAGTAACAGTGTTACTTCCATTACCATTACTTTCATTGTAAGCCTATACCTAGATACCTTTAATTGCCAGAAATAATTGCCTGTGTATTGGGTTATTGGGTACACCAAGCATTAATTTCGAATTGTTCAAATAAAATTCAAAATTTCAACTTGAACGGTAATTTTATCTTCGAATTCGTAAGAAGTGTCACGGAAAGTCCGCTTTTTTAGGTGACTGTTTCACCAGTTTTTGTTTATTTTCGCAGCAATAAAACAACTGGTTAGCAGGCTAGTTTTCCATGTTGTAGCATGTCTAGTATAGTAGGTATGTCCATCATTAGATGGGCAAGAAGAGGCAGTAGAAGACACTACATAGATCGAATTCCAGACTCCTACCCTAAGTGACCACAAACACCCCCCTTACCGTATTTCATACCCTTCAGGGTTCCCCTCCCCTCTCTTCCTCTTCTCCCCTCTCCTCCTCTTCCTTTTTCCTCTCCTCTTCCTTCTTCCCTACCTCGCCCATTCTTATCTGAGCCCGTGTGTTTAATTCTCGTAACGTAATAAGATGTAGTTTATTATATTTTCGTGCGCCTTTGCGGTGAAGTGGCCCAATTTCGGACCCAAAGTGTGACGACAATGTGAGTGGGGGAATCATTGGTTCACTCATTGACTCACTATGCCCTAATCTTTCCCACTATTTTTTTACTTTCTTTATTATAGTGTTCTTTAAATACAGGAAGTTCCTACTGATGTCATGTAGGCATATTTCAAAATAATGGTGTTTATAAAATTACGTTGAGAACAAAATTCCACGCCACCAAAGGCATTCGAACCATCGACCTATTAAGCAGGCCGAATTTCAATACCTTCTGAATTTGCTTTTTATTTTGAACAGCAACACATTTTTAACTAGTAGCCCCGAGAAAAATAATATTTTAGATAAAGTCTAAAATTCTAAAATCATAGGTAGGTAGATATCTACCAAATACTTATATCACATATTTTTTTAATTCATTGAACTACAATTCCAACTCAGAAGACCGAAACATAACAAAATCGAAAATTAGGGCCCAACCTCAAAATTGATTGATTGATTGATTAAAAAAATCAACGGGTAAAACCCATGTATAATAAATATAATAATACCTAAATAAATAAATAAATTTGCCACTTTTTAAGTGTATCTTCCATTTCTTTGATCGTTTGTGTCCTAAATTACATCACACTTACGTTGCCTTCTATCCAATCATACAATAAAATTCCACACTTACGAGTATTGTTTTCTATTTTAGAATTTTCTATTTCAAGGAATTTTGACAACAGGCCCTGTTCAAATTGTTCCAAATATTCAAAGAGCCCTCAAAAACTTGGCGTAAAATTTGATCCTGCCCCTCCCCCCCTATGAAAAGTTTGACCACTAAATGACAAATAACAATAATCAAATAGATATAGCTTACAAAGTTTCTTTATTATGGAAACCTTGTTAGTTGATATTGGTTTTATTGACTCTAGATGTGTTGGAAAACTTTTCCTATCAGATAACGCAAATCTGAGGGATTTATTGTTCTACTAGTGGTCTTATCGTCCCGAAATCGAAAAGAGAAGGAAGACAGGATAGGAGAAAGCCAGCCGTTCCGAGAACGAACATTATGCCATCAGGATAAAATCCGCCCCGGGCGGGAATCGAACCCGCGGCCTAGCGCTTACAAGGCAGACGCACTACCAACTAAGCTAACTAGGCTGGCTTAGAAGCTTTTGTAACGAATTCGTAAGCTTTCTCTTTTATTTATTTAAAAATCATCGGTACCACTTATACACCTACTCGTACTTTGGGAGTGACTTCAGGAGGTACAACTTTGATGTGAGTAGGACCGAAAATTTGGGGCTGTAAAAATGATTTTGAGCGCAAGGTCGTTCGCGCCTGTTATGTATTGACTTACATCGTAAGTACTTATGTATATTTACCTCGATTTAATCAGAGTATAACCTACTTGTATTCCATAATTATGAAGCTATATGTAACCCCCCCAGAAAAGTGTCGAAAAGAAATGATAAGATAATCCTGGTGGAACATTTCAATCAATTCATCATCAATCTTGTGAATGAAGATGGGAACAAAAGATAATGAAAATCACATAGTCCAACATCATCATCATGGTTTTGTAAAAGGGAGAGAAAGAAATAAACCTCGGTGTTGGGCGAAAAAAATTGCTTCCTATTGAAAATTGAAAAAGCACAAAGCTTTCCCGCAATATGGAGAGAATTTATAGAGTTTGAATAAAGTTTGCAGATCCGTAGTAGGAACTCATAAGACTTTATAGTCTTTTGGCCCTGGAAGGTTAACTTGTAAAAGACTGAAGATATTAAAAACGTGTAGAAAACCAAAAAAAAAAAAAAAAAAAAAACTTAAAGAGCCAAATGAAGAAACCTTGAAATAAGGAAGATAACAAAGACACATTAGAGTTCCCCTAAATCTTTAAAACCAAACGATCACCTGCGAAAAATTACAACAATGCTTCCAAATCATGTACAAAACATTAAAGCAAAAGAAAAAGAAAACCAGCAAGAAGAGAGAATTCATGAAAGAAGAACAGGGAAAGGAGACTCATGATGAGGGAAAAACTGATGGAGAATGAGATGAAATAAATGAATGAGTAATAGATGATGGTAAGAGAAGAGAGAAGTCATTAAGGCAATGAACAACAATAATGACGAAGCAGGAGGAGGAGAAAGAAAATGAAAAGAAGAAGGAGGAGGAGAAGAAGGAGGAGTAGGAGAAGAAGAAGGAAGAGGAGAAGAAGAATGAAGAGGAGAAGGAGGAGGAGAAGAAGGATGAGGAGAAAGAAAAGAAGAAGAAGAAGAAGGAGAAACAATTTTTGACAACAGGCCCTGTTCAAATTGTTCCAAATATTCAAAGAGCCCTCAAAAACTTGGCGTAAAATTTGATCCTGCCCCTCCCTGCCCCTATGAAAAGTTTGACCACTAAATGACAAATAACAATAATAAAATAGATATAGCTTACAAAGTTTCTATATTATGGAAACCTTGTTAGTTGATATTGGTTTTATTGCCTTTAGATGTGTTGGAAAACTTTTCCTATCAGATAACGCAAATCTGAGGGATTTATTGTTTTATAATATTTGTTTTCGAGTTTCGTTTTGTCAAATTTTGTTTGTAAAAAAGGGGAAGAGCGTAGAATTTCATTTTTTTCACTTCATTCAACCAGAGCAACGTTTTGAGAGAACTTTGGGTCAATTTTCGATCACGATTTGTTTAAAGAAAACAGAGAACGACAAGTTCCTAATATGAGACAACTTTAGAAGCTTCATTAGGTACCTATTTCAGGAGGAAATTTTGCACTTTTCAGTCCTATGCGAGCAGTATAAATAAGCACTATTATTATTATTGTCAGACCGATCTGTTATAAAATTCATACGGTTAACCTAAATTCTAATCCAAAAAATCTACACTGTAGATTCTACAGTCTCTCACCTCTCTAGTCTAAAAATTTACATCTCATTATTCTAAAAAAAATCTCACTCATAAAAATACACACAAGAGCAATTTTTCCCCCTATCTTTCTCCATTTATTTTTCTCTCTCTCTCTCCCCCCTTGTCTCTTTCTTCTTTTCACATTTTTCTCACCAAGTTTTAATAATGGAATATTTTCTGCATTCCTTGCACTTTCGTAATTATCAAACTCTCCTTCCTCCCCCCTGTATTTCATTTCTTTTGCTTTCTCTTTCTCCCACACTTTCTTTTTTCTTACTTCTCTCTCTCCCCTTCCCCTCTCAATCTCTCTTCTCTCTCTTTTTCTCTTACTCTCCTCTCTCTGTCTCTCTTACTCTCTCTCTCTCTCTCTCTCTCTCTCTCTCTCTCTCTCTCTCTCTCTCTCTCTCTCTCTCTCTCTCTCTCTACCTATTTCTAGACCTAGACAAAGCCTCGCTCTCTCTCCCTCCCTCGGCCTTGTTTCTAGACCTAATAGACAAAGCCTTTGTCTCAATTGCCTCTTGTCTAAACCCTCTTCCAATACTTAATTATTACTGTCTCTCTCTCTCCCCTCTCTCTCTCTCTCTCTCTCTCTCTCTCTCTCTCTCTCTCTCTCTCTCTCTCTCTCTCTCTCTCCCCCTATTTCTAGACCTAGACAAAGCCTCGCTCTCTCCCTCTCTCGGCCTTGTTTTACAGGCCGGTTTTACAGGAAAAGATTTACATATATGTAATAAAAGGTATACCTTTTATTACATTATACTATCTTTTTTTTATTATTCATTTTTTGTGATTTTTCTATGTGACCACTATACCAGGTAAAACAGTTATTAGTTATTATACATACAGATTAGGAGAGAGCCATCCCCCAAAAAGTTAGAGTAATAGCTTAGGGGATGAAACCATGTATAGTTTTTTAAGAAAAATAAATGTAAACAATTCAATTCAATTCAATTCAATTCTTAATGTCTCGTTGTCTGATTTCTTTCTTCCTCCTCCTCCTTCTCCTCCTTTTCCTATTTAATTTTTTCTCCTCCTACTGTTTCCCTAATTTTTTCCTTCTCCTCCCTCTTTCTACTCCATTTGTCCTCTTTCTTCCTAAATCTTCCTACCCTTCCTGTCCTTATCATGTTCACCCTCCCTTTCTTCTCCTTCTTCTTCTCCTTCTTCTTCTTCTTCTCCTCCTACTCTTCCTCTTCTCTTCACTCTTTCCTGTTTCTACCCTGTTTTATTCCTCTTCTCTATTTTTCTCTTGTTCTTCTTTGCTTTTTAATTTCTTTCTCCTCTTCGTTCCCCCCTCCCCTCTAAATATTCTTTAGAGAAATAGCTTAGGGGATGAAACCATGTATAGTTTTTTAAGAAAAATAAATGTAAACAATTCAATTCAATTCAATTCAATTCTTTCCTTTTTCTGGTCCTTCACCCCCTGTCTCTCCTTTTTCTACCGCTCTTTCTACTCCTCCTCCTCCTCCTCCTTCTTCTTCTTCTTCTTCTTCTTCTTCTCCTTCTCCTCCTTCTTCTACTCCTCCTCCTCCTCCTTCTACTTCTTCTTCTCCTTCTTCTACTCCTCCTCCTCCTCCTTCTACTTCTTCTTCTCCTTCTTCTACTCCTCCTCCTCCTTCTACTTCTTCTCCTCCTTCTTCTACTCCTCCTTCTTCTTCTTCTTCTTCTTCTTCTCCTTCTCCTCCTTCTTCTTCTACTCCTTCCTATTTTTCTGTGGTTTCATCGTTTTCATTCAGTCTTCTTATCTATTCAATTTGAACACTTCTTCCCCTCTTCCATTCCTTCTCCCCCCCCCCTCCACTCTCAAAGCTCTACCCCCTCCCACACTCTTCTCTCATCCCACCCCTCCAGTTCTATCTCCTCATCCCTTTTCCTATATCTTCACCTTCTTCTCACTCTTTCCTCTTTCTGGTCCTTCACCCCCTGTCTCTCCTTTTTCTACCGCTCTTTCTAATCCTCCTCCTTCTTCTCCTTCTCCTCCTTCTTCTACTCCTCCTCCTTCTTCTTCTTCTTTTTCTCCTTCTCCTTCTTCTTCCTATTTTTCTGTGGTTTCATCGTTTTCATTCAGTCTTCTTATCTATTCAATTTGAACACTTCCCCTTTTCTATCCCTTCTTCTCTCCCCTTCTTCCAGATTTTTCTTTTATAGTTTTCTTCTTTTCTGACGCCTCCCTCCCCTCCTCTTCTTCGTTTCCCCTCCTTTCATTCCTTGCCTGATGGTTTTTATGGAAATATGCGAAAAGAAAATGGATTTTCTTCGTAAAATTTCATAAAAACATGACAAAGGCATAAAAATGATGTTGCTATGTAAGACGTAAGTGAGTGAGTATTATCGGTGCGGTTATTCCTCTCTAATGAAGTGAAAAGTTTAGGAAATAGGCCCCCCACCCCTCTTTTCTTCTTCAGATCATCGTTTTTCTTACTTTTTCTCAGAGAGAGAGAGGGAGGGAGAGAGGGAAAGAGAGAGAGAGAGAGAGAAAGAGAGAGAGAGGATTGAAACGGTTTGATAAAGGGAACTATAACTGCTAAGGTCTCATCGTCCCTAAAGTGAAGGGAGAAGGAAGATAGGATAGAAGAAAGTCAGTCGTTCCGAGAACGAACATTATCTATTTAGGATAAAATCCGCCCCGGGCAAGAATCGAACCGATGATCTAGCGCTTACAAGGCAAACGCACTAACTTTCAAACTAACTAGGCTTTGATTTCCTTGTACAAAATGAACGAAGTTGATTCCTTTGTGTGTGAAAAAATAATAATTCCCAAAAAATTCCCCAAACCAAGATGAGCTGTAAAGATATCAGGAGATTTATTTTTTTCGGGTGCTCCATGGCTTTTTCTGGAGGGAAAAAGATCATTTTTCAAAATTATAAAAAGAGTGAGAAAAAAGGGAAAGGGAGAAAAGGATTTGAGTTCTCTTTTCTTCTTCAGATCATCGTTTTTCTTACTTTTTCTCAGAGAGAGAGAGGGAGGGAGAGAGGGAAAGAGAGAGAGAGAGAGAGAGAGAGAGAGAGAGAGAGGATTGAAACGGTTTGATAAAGGGAACTATAACCGCTAAGGTCTCATCGTCTCTAAAGTGAAGAGAGAAGGAAGATAGGATAGAAGAAAGTCAGTCGTTCCGAGAACGAAGATTATCTATTAAGAATAAAATCCGCCCCGGGCGTTCATCGAACCGATGACCTAGCGCTTACAAGGCAAACGCACTAACTTTCAAGCTAACTAGGCTTTGATTTCTTTGTATAAAATGAACGAACTTGATTCCTTTGTGTGTGAAAAAAATAATAATTTCCCCAAACCAAGATGAGCTGTAAAGATATCAGGAGATTTATTTTTTTCGGGTGCTCCACTGCTTTTTCGGGAGGGAAAAAGATCATTTTTCAAAATTATAAAAAGAGTGAGAAAAAAGGGAAGGGGGGAAAAGGATTTGAGTTAAAAAAAGAAAAGTACAAAAGTGACCGCAGAACTTTTTTGCTGACACGTTTTCTGATCCTTGTGAAATGGACATCTCGAAATGCTTTTCCCCGTTTCTTCTCTTGCTCTTCCCCTTTATTCTTTCCTTCTTTATTTTTGTTTCATTTCCTTCCTTTCTCTACCTCCAGCCCTCTCCTCTCTCCTCTCTCTCTCGTTCTGATCCTTGTGAAATGGACATCTCGAAATGCTTTTCCCCGTTTCTTCTCTTGCTCTTCCCCTTTATTCTTTCCTTCTTTATTTTTCTGTTTCATTTCCTTCCTTTCTCTACCTCCAGCCCTCTCCTCTCTCTCTTCTTTTTCTCTCGGTCATCTGATATATTTGGTCCACGAATGTCTTTGGACTTCCTGTAACTTGAAGAAGATGCGCACTGCTCACAGAGGAAGATCACCTATTTTACGAGTAGATTTTGAAGTACTCATTTTGAAAATTGGAGTAAAATAAAAAGTAAAAAAAAAGTGTGGAATTCGGTTAAAAATTTCAAAACTGCAAGATTTCAGAGAGCACGAGGTATAAATAATAGAAGGAACAAAAAGAAGAAGCAGAACAATTCCATAGTGTCCAATAAAAAAAGTCCTGTCTTTTGGAAACCGATTCCTGGGTGTCACAATAGTCCACCTCCACACATCCACATTTCGAGGACAAAAATCATCAATTATATCCATGTCCAGCACATCTTGATAAAAAATAAATAAATGAAAAACACAGAAAGAAACTTTAAAGAAAAATGAAAAAGCGTGTCTTTTTGAAATTCTATATTTCGGAGTGTACTTGAAGAAGATGCGCATTGCTCACAGAGGAAGATCACTACTTATTTTACGAGTAGATTTTGAAGTACTCATTATAAAAATTGGAGTAAAATAAAAGTAAAAAAAAGTGTGGAATTCGGTTGAAATTTTCAAAACTGCAAGATTTCAGAGAGCACGAGGTATAAATAATAGAAGTAACAAAAAGAAGAAGCAGAACAATTCCATAGTGTCCAATAAAAAAAGTCCTGTCTTTTGGGGACCGAATCCTGGGTGTCACAATAGTGCACTTCCACACATCCACATTTCGAGGACGAAAATCATCAATTATATCCATGTCCAGCACATCTTGATAAAAAATGGATAAATGAAAAACACAGAAAGAAACTAAAGAAAAATGAAAAAGGGTGTCTTTTTGAAATTTCTATATTTCGGAGTGCTTTTGTATGATCATTTTGAAACTACCTAGGCTACAAACTCCAAGCACAGAGCAGAAAAAATTTCAACCACAGCGAGAATCGAACCTGGGACATCCAGTGTGCAAGCCTAGTGATATATCTAGGTAGCGCTGTCAAATTGTTTTGACTTGGCGGGGCGGAGCGGTACGGCGCGGCGCTCCTTAATACCCATTCTGCCCCAGAGGTTTCTACTCTTCAACTAATAAGCAACTCTAATAAGCAACTAATAAGAAAAGATACTTTACTCTACGTTATAAAGAGTAAGCTGTGTGTAGTAGATATATGATAAAGAATTTACATATTATTACAATCATTTCGAATTTTTTATCCTTCAAGAGAAAAACTTTCAAGCATTTTGTTTTCCCAACATTTAAGCAATAATGATAACAAAACCTTTAACTTTTAAATCTCCACTTGTAAAAAGTTTCCAGTTTTGAACTTTTTTTTTTGCATGACAAATAAAAGAAATTTATCTCTTTTTTCACATAAAGTTTTAATCATACCTTATTATTAAATATGTTTATATTAGACATCCTAGGTTATAAAGTTATGAAATAGGTAACTACAAAACTTATTACCTTTATATGATACAATGGATACACGTTCCGGTTTTGATCTTATCCGACTCGAGTTTCGTCCATCCCCGTGGACTTTTTCAAGGAAACTGATGATGATGGCGGTGTTATTGTTGACAGTGGTCAGTTGGTGGTGGGGGCACTGTCCCATCGTTCGGCATCAGCTGTTCACGAGCTCTTCTATACACGAGATAAGGGACCGTATCAACGATCTCGTTGATATTTTTCCCGCTCTCGACAGACTTGTGTATTTCTATTTGCTCGTGGTATGTAATCTCCTTAAAGTTCTTCCCAGTCCACAGCATCCTGTGAGTCGCGTGAACAACAGACCGGAAAAATCTAACTTTGCCAAACACATAATCGAAGAGGGGCATGATGCAGAGAACGCGACTCACAGGATGCTGTGGACTGGGAAGAACTTTAAGGAGATTACATACCACGAGCAAATAGAAATACACAAGTCTGTCGAGAGCGGGAAAAATATCAACGAGATCGTTGATACGGTCCCTTATCTCGTGTATAGAAGAGCTCGTGAACAGCTGATGCCGAACGATGGGACAGTGCCCCCACCACCAACTGACCACTGTCAACAATAACACCGCCATCATCATCAGTTTCCTTGAAAAAGTCCACGGGGATGGACGAAACTCGAGTCGGATAAGATCAAAACCGGAACGTGTATCCATTGTATCATATAAAGGTAATAAGTTTTGTAGTTACCTATTTCATAACTTAATCATACCTGATTACAAAGTTGTTATCAGTACTGCCAATCTATTCCGTTAGGTACAGAAATTTTGTAATGATACGAATATGTAATTTATAAGTGTTGGTCTTAATTCGCCAAATCGCTTTGTAAGCGGAGAGGAACGTGACGACTTTTTTTTTTTTATTTGGCATTTTCAAAAAGCCTGTTTCATATTTTCATGTATGTTTTAGTACACAGTAAAGAAGACAAAGGATGAAACACTGGAGAGAGAGAGAGAGAGAGAGAGAGAGAGAGAGAGAGAGGAAGAGAGAGGGAGGGAAAAGAGGGTAAGAAAGAGATTTGGATATGAAGAATCAATTTGAAAATTTCTTGCCCCTAGGGTAATGAAGGGAAAGTTTACCTTGTCCTCTTCAGAACTCATGTACCCCTTTTCACTAGTTACCTATTCTTTTTCACTAGTTACCTACTCTTTTTCACTAGTAACCAACTCTTTTTCACTTGTTTACTGGAGGATTTCACTAGTTTACTAAAGCCCCTATGAAATTCGTCTGTGAATATGATTTAAATCCTGGCTGTGGGAATATATTATTAGAAAATAAAAAATCCTAATAAATAGAGACCACGCCCAAAAACTTTGAAAGTTGGCTCCTACCTAAAGGATAATTTTATGAAAGACTTTTAAAACCCCGAAGGGACTCAAAATAAGAGAAACAGCAACTAAAGATTCTGTCTATAATACCCGTAGTTAAAGGAAAAGACACTACAAACAGACTAGGAAATTCAATCCCAAGACACTTGTGGAAGGGAGAACAGGGACAAACATAAAGTGAAGATTCATGTTCTAAGAAAAGTCTCGAGGAAAAAGGTCCACGGACGCCCTTATCTTAATGCTTTTGAAAACACAGAGTTTCTTATTCAAAATTAATAACATCTCCGGCGATTCGAGAAACTTGTGCAAATGTGATGTGTGGTCGGGGAGAATGAAACTTTTCCAACTTAAAAGGGAAGATTTACAAGGATTGTTCTTACAGAGATTCAAAATGTCTCCAGAAAACGAATGTGTTGAATCAGATTTTCAGATTTCTTCTGAAAATTCCTCAATTATAATATTAGCTTACTTAGGGACCTTAGGGTTCGGACATACCTAATACGAACACAATACATATTTTTGAAGGAAATAGTGGAGATGTCAAAACTCCCATTTTGATGAAAATTCATTCAATAGAGTGTTCGTCGCGTCGTTTCTTTCTAAACACATGTTGTATTCCTATTAATACACTAAGATAAACTTGAATTGGACTCGAACCAACAACCTCCAGATCCAAAGTCTCCCCCTTTAACCTCTAATCCCCTACAGTCTATACATTACATGCTAAAATTGATTCAAATCAAAGATACCTTAGAACTTTAATTTATCAACAAGCAAGTCCAAAATCTGGAAAACGTGTTTCAAGCTCTCAAGACATCTCCTCGTGTAAACGGTGCTTGAGGGTATTTCCTTAGCGTCTCTCAAAGTAAGGGGGAAGGGGGGAAGGGTCACTTTTATAATTTCACCACGGGCGAAATCTTGATGGGGACGCCCGATATTGAGGGCATATTTATTTTATTCGCTTGATAATGTGATTTTGATGTTTGTTTTCCATTTTCTCAAACGGAATTCAAATTTTCCTTACTTACTTTCTTCAACTCTTTTCTTCTTCTTCTTCTTCTTCTTCTTCTTCTTCTTCTTCTTCTTCTTCAAGTTCTTCTTCTTCTTCTTCTTCCTCTTCTCCTTCTTCTTCTCCTTCTCCTCCTTCTTTATCTTCTTCTGATACATCTTTTCCTCCTGCTCCTCCCAGTTCTTCTTCTTCCTCGCCTAATTCTTCTTCTTGTCGTCCTTCTTCTTTCTCTTTCTTTCTCTTTTTCTTCTTCTTTATCAGTTTCTTCATCATCTCGTTTTGGTTTCCCCAAGTCCCAAATGAATAAAGGACGTCTCACTAATCTGTCTTGGAACTTTTCTTTTTCGAAAACTTTGGGGACACTCTCTTTGTGGCTGTCAATGTTTTATTTAGATACTGTACTTAAATGTCAATACTTTAGGTACTGTAGGTATTTAAATGTCAATAATTTAGAGATAGATTCTGTATTTGAATGTCAATACCTATTTTACTTTGTTTCTCTATTTGAATTTCAGTATTTGACTTATTTACTGAATCTACATCATGTCAATATAGGTAGATAATATCTATATTCAATTTAAATCAGCAATTGCCACTCTACTCTACAGAACCTGAGGTAGGTAGGTAGGTAGGTAGGTATGTAGGTACAAGGCATAATCATGTTTGTGATATTATGCAGGTAATTTATGAAACTCATTTCATCCTTGGAGAAAAAAAAATGTTATTGTTTGAAATGGGACTTTTATAATTCAACTTAAAACCTCTGGAAATAAAAAGCTAAAAAAAAGGTTATAAAAGAAAATTCCACAGAAAAAAAAAAAAAAAAAAAAAAAAATTGAGGAAAGGGGAAA
>NW_007380386.1:0-9378 GCF_000475195.1 Diaphorina citri | reverse complement strand
TCACACAGACCAAAGTTGCCACCCTCGGACTGAAAGGCCCCGCCACTTTCAGCTTCTTAATCCACAGGTGAATCGGGAGTACGTGATCTTTCAGTGGACCCTGTAATAGGGGAAATGTAAATGCAGTTTCTTTGTGTTATTATGTCACAACTTTGGTGCTCACTGCAGCATTGTAGGATTTTCCCAATTTCTCAATAATCCTAAAATCCAATGTTTACTTACCATGCTGGCACCGGTCGCTATGCGCATTTATATGTCATAGCTACTCATTTTCCTCACGAGGCTGAGTGGGCCCCGCAACAGCCAGTCACAGAATCAATCATTTGCATGATACAAATTTCTTGACCCCGCCGGGAATCGAACCCGGGTCTCCCGCGTGCAAGGCGAGCGCAGTGACCACTAAGCCATGAGAGCTGACAAGCATTTACATCATTAGCTGTGTCTACAATTCCACATATAGTCCACGGCCGTCGATAGAATCCTATGTGTTGTGTGGAGCTTTAAACACAGGCTAGCGCGTCTGCCTTGTAAGTGCTGGAATGCGGGTTCGATTCCCGCCCGGGGCAGACTTAATCCTAAAGCGATAAGGTTCGTTCTTGGAACAGCTTTCTTGAAGATAAACCTTTATCTTCCTCGGTGGTGTAGTGGTCAAGGCGCTCGCCTGGTAAACAGGAGGGCGTGGGTTCAATCCCAGCCGAGGTATGGAATTTTATCCTCAATATAAATTGAGAATTTGACCACAATAATAGTAGCAGCCTACTGCTGGAGTAAAGGGACTTTTCAGTCCTATGCGAGCAGCATAATAAGCACTATTATTATAACATAATTATGAGTACCAAAACTTCTTTGTGTAATTTGATGGACTTGGAGATTTTTTTCTGTTGTTTTTCTTTATACTAAAATACAGATCCAAGATAGACTGAAATGCGTAGGTAACTCAAAATCGCAAAAATGGAGTTGGTGCTTTTCAACTTTGGCCTCTTCAATAATCTCTCCGCCTCGCCAAGTCAAAATTTCACAGCTCTATATACCTACATACCCTATTGTAATACGGGTAGGTATGTTAGGTATTGTTAGCTACATAACGTACATTGGTAGGTTTACATAAATACAAACAATGAGTAATAATTAAATAAATTATTTGAATAAATTAAACAATAAACACAGTCGAAAATCAAAAAAGCATGACAAACAAAGGGGTAAAAAAATTTTGAACACAAAAGCAGTTTTTCTCCCCCGAATATTATACCTACATCAAAACAAATAAAACATTCAGATTTAGGAATGTACACTCGTATCTACTACCTATCTGTAGAAATTATGATAGGGCAAAAAAAAGAGATAGATAGGTAGATAACCTGTACTAATTTAATATGATGCTCTTTTATTCAAAATGATAAATATTATGTAGGTACATATTTGGGAAATTTGTGAACAGGGAGGGGTACGCGGTACATACATAATTATCGAAGTAGATATGTACTGATTTGTACATGGGATTCTAATGTGGTAGGGTAGGTACAAAAAATACGGTATGGAATACAAAGATTTCTCTTTCAAATGACCTAACACTTAGAATATTTATAAAAAATACGGTATGGAATACAAAGATTTCTCTTTCAAATGACCTAACACTTAGAATATTTATACATAGGGTAAGTCAAAGTTTCAGCCATTGGTCCGTGTGTGTGTCTGTCTGTAAACAAAATATCTCGAAAACGGTAAGAGCTAGAGACTTGAAATTTGGTACATAGCTGTGAAATGTGACAAGGATGCGACACAAAACTTTTGGTTAAGATCGGTGCAACGGTTGGCGGCATTTTGACCGCTTTTTGGCGGTTTTCAGCTATATCGACTAAACGGTTTGAGATATTGTAAATGTTACAACAGAACACCCAAATAAACACCATTCAATAGGATAAGGAAAGTCGTGTGATGTTCACACCAGATTTTTGTAATTACATAGGTATACCCAACTACATAGGTATACCTGCCTAGGTCCAAGGGTAAATAAAAAACAATTTTCAAGCCTTCGGATTAAAAAATGTCTGAAAATCTCATTAGCGCTGAAAATAGTTTTAGTTTAATTACTACAATCACGAAGAGGTGTACACGTTTTGTAACGAAGGTGTAGCTGCCATAAGGACTAGTATACCAAGATTGTCAAAAATGCCAGAACACCAGTAGGTACATACCTACCTAGGTAGGTAGGTAGGTAGGTAGGTAGGTACCTACTTGTGTATGCCAAGGTAAGTTAATTAAGAATCTCCATGCTAACATTTCATTAACACGGAATCCAAAACTATTTGACCATGTACCCATGTTTTAAATTAATAAGTTGCCCCCTCCCCTGTATTAGACTGTAAATGTTTGGCACTGGGGACAGTATATTGGAATAGAATGTACTGGCCTGAATTATAAGAAAACAGTGTGAGAAAAAAAAGAAAGTAAAGTAAACATTTGGAACAGTCATTTTTACAAAATTTTATCAAAAGTAGTTTTCCTTACTTATGCAGGTAATGTAGTTAATGCAGAAATTTCCTTCAAAAGGTTTTGCCTAAGTCTGGCAACGCTTTGGTAAGTAAGTCGGTAGGTATTTCACAATAATGTTCATGTACTAGTAAGTGGGGAGCGGTAAGTATTACACAATAATTTCCATGTAGGTACGAGTAGGTAGGTAAGTGGGGGAACAACCCACTAATTTTTCCACAACTTTAAAAAAAGTTCACCTTTTTTTTTTTTTTTTTTTTTTTTTTTGTCAAAGTGATTGTGTGTTCTGTGACTACAAAATCAGGCCTTCACGCTTTGACGTATTATAATGGAAAAAATCAACAGACTTTTCATTTTTTTAATTGAAATAATCAAAACAGTTCCACATAATATTGTGAGGAGGAAAATGAACTGGACACACATGTCAATTTAGAAGGAAGAGTAAGAAGAGAAAGGAGAAGGGTGTGTAAAAACATGCCTATACCTTCTCGTAGGTATAGTTACCTATCTAAAAGACACAAAAAATGGAAACGGGACGAAGCTATACCTACGTAATATGTACATATATTATGTAGGTAGAAGGTGACAATATAGAGGGAACTGTAAACTGTAAAGCTTTTACCGTCCCGAAATCGAAGAGAGAGAAAAACAGGATAGGAGGAAGCCAGCCGTTCCGAGAACGAACATTATCCGTTCAGGATAAAATCCGGTTCGGGCTGGAATCAAACCTACGGCCTAGCGCTTACAAGGCAAACGCTCTACCAACCAAGCTGACTAAGCTGGCAGGTTAGATCTGTTGGAATGTTGGAAACGAAATTAAAAGATCAACCAAAGAGCAAAACCCGCCATCACATTCAACAGAGTTATAGAGTCAGATATGTAATTTCCCAAATAAATGATGATAAATAGGGTATAAAACCTCAACACACAAATACCATTTTCTCCCTCCTCATCTGACAAAAGGGAGAAAAGGAAGGGACAAACCGGAGAAAAGGAGGGAGTAATCATATAAAAAATATCCCCGAAGATTTGTCTTCATATAGTACGAAACAAGAAATTAGAAACCCACACAATCACAAATGTGTCCCATGAAATGACTGTGAAAATCCCTTTTTTAAACCTTTTTCCCTCTGGTGTGAGGAAATTTCGTCTCCAATTTTTCATACCGCCCAGGACATTTTCTGAAGCAGAATTCTCAGTCCTATAAATTCTTTCTTCCTTTCTTCTTCTTCTTCGCTAGCTATGATGACTGGAACTTGGCCTGACGCACTGTCGTTTGCTCAGATATCTTCAGGCAAGCCTAGGTGTATCTAATTATTAGATGGATAGGTATAGGTACCTATGTAGGTAGATAAATATACTGGCGAAACTTCGTGTTGGTCAAATTTTCACTGGAGTGTTTTCGACCCTAAGATGTTATCTGATGGAAAATGTTAAAGTTACGAAAACCGGACTTTTGGTATGATGCACTCCCAAATCATACAACTGCCCTGCATACTGTATTGTATTTATTAAATATCTGTGTACCAGTACGTAGTGCCTCCTCGTACCTTTTATTTTTGTGTTTCATACCTGCCGTTCGTGCTAAAAGTTGTGATGTTTGCTCATGTGGGAATTTGCAATACAGAGGGATGCGAAAAAGTCGGAAAATGGTAAGGAAAAAGCAGCGTTTTTTTTCCAAAAGGATTTTCTTAGTCAATCTGTATGCGAATCAGGTAGGTAATATTTCATAAATACATGGATTATTTTTTGTAAATTTTTTTGTTCTCTTACCTACATAGGAACCTATTTATGTACCTCTATATAGGTAGTTTTTTAACTTTTTTTTTTATTATCTCTTTTTCCGTTCTGTTCATTCGCACCCTAATAATTTATAAATAACCTAAATAATTTATTTACAAAAAAAAGTACCTACGTAAAGCATTTTATTCTGATGTATGTAAATATAAAACTAACATTTTTTTATTGTTTTATTTATGTGTACCTATTATTTTTAGATCTTTTGTTTGGTGCGGTTTTTGGGGGATTTTAAATGTTTGGGATTTTTCCAACTTTTTTTTTTAGATTTTAAACTTTTTTTTCCTTTTTACCCCTCCTCTTTTGACTAAGCTTTGAGTTTTTTTTTTTTTACGTTTAGAATTTCAACAATTCATTGACGTTGCGAGCTAGTTTTCCTGACTTTCTACACCATAGAATATTTTAGCTGTGTCAAACATTAACACTTATATTTTTCCAAGATTTTCCTGGACCCTTTGAACCCTATATTATCCCAAATTTATGCATATTGAGTCCCTTATTCGCATAAAATACGGTGAAAAATTAATACTAAATTTTAAATCTCATCCCCTTTTTTCTTGTCTAAATATTGAAACTGGAAGTCACTGGAACCTGGAACATATTATGCATAGGATATCAGGATGTTCTGGAGAGGAGAAAGAGAAGAAGGATGAGGGGTGGAAGGAAAAGGAGAGGAAAGAGTAACACACAAAGAGAGAAGGGGGACAAAGGAAAGGGAAAAGGAGAAGAAGAAAAGTGGGTGAAATTAAAGAGAAGGAAAACAGGAGTAAAGAAGAATAGGAAGACGAAGGGGAAAAGAAAAGAAAGGAGAAAAAACAGAGGGACGGGTAAATCATAAAGAGCGAACAGGGTAAAGAAGAAAAAGAGAAAGGGGTAGAAGAGAAAAAGAATAGAGGAAAAACGGAGAAAGGACATAAAGTAAACGGAAAAAGAGAGAGCTAAGGAAAAATCTAAGGAAATAACGGAGGTTAAAGAAGAAAAAGAAGGGGTAAATGAAGAAGAAAAGGTAAAAGAGGAAAATAGGGTCAAATAAAATAGGGTAAACAGGAGAAGGGACAAGTGCCCTGTGCAAATTTACTGACATCACAGTTACTACATATTACCCCATAACATATCTTGTCTTTTGTTTACATAAGTTTTTCAGGATACTAAATTCTTCGGAAATTTTTCGGCTCGAGGGTGAAATACATTGCAACCCCTATGTATATTAAAGAAGAAAAAGAAGGGGTAAATGAAGAAGAAAAGGTAAAAGAGGAAAATAGGGTCAAATAAAATAGGGTAAACAGGAGAAGGGACGAGTGCCCTGTGCAAATTTACTGACATCACAGTTACTACATATATTATTATTACCCATAACATAGGTATCTTGTCTTTTGTTTACATAAGTTTTTCAGGATACTAAATTCTTCGGAAATTTTTCGGCTCGAGGGTGAAATACATTGCAACCCCTTATGTATACATAGCATAAGCATACATAAATATATTTATATGTATCTACCTAACCTATATATTTATGTAAATATAGGATATTGGTCCAAGTACCTAATACACATAGCATAAGCATACATAAATATATTTATATGTATCTACCTAACCTATATATTTATGTAAATATAGGATATTGGTCCAAGTACCTAGGCATTGAATAAATTTTCCAGATTTTTCGCTGAGTATTCAAATTATTAAATATTAGTTTTCAGAGAAAGACTGTAGATAATTTGAAAAATAAATAGGTTTCAGATATTAATGGTCAGACTTAATCTGGGTTGTTCTTTGAGTTGAACGTGGATTAGGTAATCCTATTGAATCACCCAATCTGTTAAAAATTATAATAATAATAATAATAATAATAATAATAAGTAAGCCATTTTAAGTAATTTTATTATTTTCCTGTCTAAACAATTTCATGTTTGTACTGTTATGTGTGTATTTGGTAGCTCCAGTCGACTGTCGATATATCTATCTATGCATCATAAACCAAGATAAACTTTAAGATATAGCCATGGAATACACCGTACGTGATAAAGTTTCCCAGAAAGTTAGTGTGATGTATTGTGATAATAAATAAAAATTCAACACACACTGATAAGGCTATTTTATGACTTGATGTTAGGGGCATAAACAAAGTCCTCCTTGATAAAAAAGCTCAAAGATAGAAAAATGAAAGAAAAAATGTAATAGATAAAATAGGGGTAAGTAATAGGAACATAAGTCCATAAAAAATAGTACTATGAAATTGAAAAAGAGGACTTAGAGAAACATAAATGGTGGGGGAATAAATAAATCTGAGGATAAGTAGGAAGGTACCTTAGTTAGGGGGGGGGGGGGGGGGGGGGGCAAATTATTGGAAGTTTATTACTCGAATGCCGATATACGCGTTAGGTAATACCTACCTAAGTACCTACTCGATATCATGAAGTAGCAGCTAGCTAGTATTTACCTTTGCTCCATATTGTTTGAGTAAATACTAAATACCTACCTATCTGCCTATCTCTTGTATTAGAACTTTGTTGCGTACCTATACACTTACCTATGCATCAGGTACGTATAGGATTATTATTATCTACCTACCTACTTGCAAACTTACAATACATATTGATATTAATATTGTATTCTATAATCTAATCTAATGGAAGTATGGAAGTCAAGAGAATTAAATTTGAATTCAAGTACCTACCTACATAAGTACCAACGTAAGTGGTAGAAATTAATACATTGCTTTTCCTACAGGAAAAAAATACCACGGTAGGCACCTTTTGTTGATAAATGTACCTACATAATCCCCCCTCCCCCCTCTAGAAGTCCCGCATATCAATGGTATGGGCGTAAATGGAGGTGGGAGGTGGGAAGGGTGGCATTTCCACACACAACGGAAGTCACTCTTGTTATCAGTACACTGTGGATGTTCCTCTCCCTCTCTCATTTCCTCCTCCTTCTTCTTCTTCCTTCTTCTACTCTTTTCCTCCTTCTACTCTTCCTTCTTCTCCTTTTCCTCCTCCGTTTTGTCTATACCTATCTCGGTTCTCTCTTCTTTTTCTCTTCCTTTTCACTCCCTCTTCCTTGTTCTCCTTTTCCTCCTCAGTTTTGATGTCTATAGGTACTATACCTATCTGTCTTCCTTTTATTCTTCCTGTTTCGCTATTTGTCCCCTTTCTCTCTCTCTCTCTCTCTTTCTCTTTCTCTCTCTCTCTCTCTCTCTCTCTCTCTCCGCTACAATATCTCTACTTTCTCTATTATTCCAGTGGAGCATTTGATTTCATGGCGCTCTTCAATTTGTGGGTCCAAGAAACCCTTTACTAGAAAGTGTTTGAAAAAAGTCCAGTAGGTAGGTAATACGTATAAAATAATCTATTTATCAACCAATCAAAAGTCAGATTATATTGGAAGTTCTAATCTATTTCAGACTTGTGTGTTATGTATCTACAGTTATAGTCGAACCTGGATGTAAGAGGATCCAGGGACAACCTATTTTTTCTCTCATATCCAGGTTTTTGGCTCAAAAATGAAGGGCCCAGAAAATGTTCCCTTAAATCCAGTCCTCATACCTATATCCAGGTTCGACTGTACATACCTAGATACTTACACTTACATCATCTTTCAGAGAAAATTGGAAGAAGAATCCAGGGGACCCTTTCTCTCTCTCTCTCTCTCTCTCTCTCTCTCTCTCTCTCTCTCTCTCTCTCTCTCTCTCTCTCTTATATCCAGGTTTTTGGCTCAAAAATTAAGGGCTTCTTAGGTATATCCAGGTTCGACTGTACAAGTGTACATATACATACCTAGATACCTACTTACATCATCTTTCAGTCTTTCAGTAAGAAACCAAGCACAGGTTGTTATCATAACTTCCATGTATAATTCAAAGTTGACATTTTGAATTTGTCTTGTGTATCCTGTTCGTTCTCGTTTTTCTTTTAAATGTTATTTTAATATCCTCAACAAATTTGAGTTTTTTTGTTCTTTCGCACAAAGCCTTTGGGCTAAACGTACCTTCTTTTTTTCTTTACTTTAAATAATATCATTTTTGGTATTTTTTTCTCTTGTCCTTTCTGTCTTTATCTTCTCTCTCTCTCTCTCTCTCTCTCTCTCTCTCTCTCTCTCTCTCTCTCTCTCTCTCTCTCTCTCTCTCTCTTATATTCAGGTTTTTGGCTCAAAAATTAAGGGCTTCTTATATCCAGGTTCGACTGTACAAGTGTACATATACATACCTACTTACATCATCTTTCAGGCTTTCAGTAAGAAACCAAGCACAGGTTGTTATCATAACTTCCATGTATAATTCAAAGTTGACATTTTGAATTTGTCTTGTGTATCCTGTTCGTTCTCGTTTTTCTTTTAAATGTTATTTTAATATCCTCAACAAATTTGAGTTTTTTTGTTCTTTCGCACAAAGCCTTTGGGCTAAACGTACCTCCTCTTTTTTTCTTTACTTCAAATAATATCATTTTTAGTATTTTTTCTCTTGTCCTTTCTGTCTTTATCTTCTCTCTCTCTCTCTCTCTCTCTCTTTCTCTCTCTCTTATCTTCCCACCATTAAAATCTTCTCACACGGACCCGAAGAAAAGTGATGATAATAATAAGCAGAAAGTACAAAGAGGAATTTATGACCGCCAGCGATGAGACAGCTGTAATATTGAAGATGGCGACTACACCACAGTGACCACAGTTGACCGAAGTCGATTGACATCGACAGGAGGTTACTGCAACCCTTATGAAGCCTCCCTCCTTCCCTCTCTCTCTCTCTTTCTCTCTCTGCGTCTCTTTATTTTTGTCATGAAGAATATCATATTTTTGTAAAGGCAGTAGGTATGTTAACCTTAATGTAATGTAATATTATTTAGAGGGCACAGAACTTTCTTCTCTCTTTTTTTTTATCCCTTGTCTCTCTCTTTCTCTCTCTCTCTCTCTCTCTCTTTTGTTTTTTTCTTCTTCGTCTTCTTCTTTTTCTTTTTTTGTTAGAGGTTATTTTTCCCCTTGTTTTGTCTCAATTCTTCTGGAATATCTTTGCTCCGCCAAAAGATTTTTTTTTTAAGAGGTTTGACAGAGGGAACTGTAACTGCTATGGTCTTATCGTCCCGAAATCGAAGAGAGAAG
>NW_007380385.1:10126-24442 GCF_000475195.1 Diaphorina citri | reverse complement strand
CGAGGCAGACGCACCACCAACTAAGCTAACCAGGCTGGCTATTGATATATTTATATTTAGGTACCTATTATTTTTATTATTATTTTCAACTTCAACACAACAATAAAACATATACTGTCGGGAGTACTCGTGAGCCGGGATCAATAAAATCTGGCCAAGATTCAACCAGAATCCTCAGGCCAGAATCCTCAGTTATTATTATTATTATTATTATTATTTTGATTGCCCCAAAAAAATAGCTCACTCTTCGACACTGGTTTGGAAAAATAAATAAGCGGGGAGGATTAGGAGCGAAGTACAATGAGGCACAAATATTATAATTGGATAATCAGTGGAGAACCCCATTCCTCCCTCAAAGGGGGGGGGCCCTCTGTTTAAAGGTCAGATAAAGAGGTGGGGAGTTAGAAGGGGCAATTTTAATTAGTAGAGATTATATTAGTTAATGAAAATAATTATATTTTATTTAATTCAACCAGAGTTTTTTTATTATTATTTTCATTTAATTTTTTTATTATCTACCCTTTTCTGTTGTCTGAGTAGCTGAGTGCCTATAGTGGGGAGTGGTGGCTATTTTGTTTAATAGAGAACAAAGACGTGGGTTGATGAAATTGGCGTTCATATTATTAGAAAGAGAATAAGAAGAAGAAGAAGAAGAAGAAGAAGAAGAAGAAGAGGAAGAAGAAGAAGAAGAAGAAGAAGAAGAAGAAGAAGTGGTAGAAGAAACAACAGATCAACAGAAGAAGATGAAGAAAGGAGGAGGCAGCAGAGGAAAAAAACGAAGACGAAAAAGAAAACGAAGAATCTCCAGGAAGAAGAAAAAGAAAACGAAGGTGAAGGAGGAAGAGGAGGAGGAGAAGAAGAAAAATAAGAACAAAACGGAACGCCATTAATATTTCCCTGCTCTCTATACTTTGTTCTCCATTTTTCTATCTCTCTATTTTTTTTCCGCCCTCGATAAGTTTGAGCCGTTGCCAGCAAAAACCGTTTTTTCCCATTGCTTCTTCCTCCTCCTCCTCCTTCTTCTTCTTCCTCCTCCTTCTTCTTTTTCTTTCTCCTTTTTTTCAGGAAAAACCTTTTCTTTAAGTTTTTCTTCTCTTGACCTTCTGGCCCACATTAATGGAAATACAAACATTTTATTGGAGGGTTGCCATTTTTGCCATTGAGGCATTCTTCACGAGCACCGTTCATATCTGAGTTGCTATACTTCCGCGATTAGATAGGTTTTAGATCTCCCATTCTTAATGGAAGTTCAAATAATGGGATTAATGGGACATGGAAGAGTAAGTTGGTCTTGGATTTTCAAAGAGTAAAAAAAAAAAAAAATGTGAAACTCAAGTTACTCAAGTCAATAATAAAGGCAAATCATTGCTAAAAACAACACAAAGATGGAGGAGGAGGAGGAGGAGGAGGAGGAGGAGGAGAAGAGAGGCGGAGGAGAAGGGGACAGAAAAAAAAGAATAGAAATGTGGAAATGTAGAAAAGAAGAATACGAAGAAGAAGGACAAGAAGTAGGAGGAGGAGGAGGAGGAAAGAGAAGATTTTAATATTATAGTTTTCTTTTGATTCCTTACAATAATAATAAGTAATTTAAAAAAATAACATGCCAAGGCCAAGGTAAAGTCAGAGAGAGAGAGAGAGAGAGAGAGAGAGAGAGAGAGAGAGAGAGAGAGAGAGAGAGAGAGAGAGAGAGAGAGATGAGAATAACAAAAGGCTCTTTGAAAGTGCTTGACATGATCCTTAAAATGAAAAAAAGGCAGAAGAAGACGAAGAAGGAAGGAGGGAAGGGAAAAACCCTCTTTAAATGGTTTCCTGAAGAAGGCTGTGAAGATACCCAAGAACAGGTCCCAGGCGGAAAAAGTCATAACGGAAATCAATTGTTATGCTGAGTCACGAAAGTTTCTTCTTTCTTTCCCTCCTCCTCCCTTCAGTCGCATATTCCCCATGTCCCTTCTCTAACACCGGTAGGACCCAGCTTGAGCTCAATTGATAAAGAAGCTCTGTAGAAGGACGTTTCTGTCCAATGTGCTGGGCAGTAAACAAGATATACTATACCACTAAGAGAGAGCAACACTTGGCAGTAATACAGGAAACGAAAAGATATAGAGACATAACCGGTGAGCAAGAAGAGACCCAAAAGCTGAGACGGAGAACCAGATCAAGAGAGACTCAGGCAAATAATCAACACCACGAATAAGACACGCAAGACAAACAGGTTTTGGTCGGCGAGAAAAAAGGTCTCAGCTTCAAATGGCCCAGGAGTAAAGTAAGGAGGGTTGATGTAAATAGGCACTTTGGTCAGCCCTACAGAGCAGGTTTCGCTCCATAGCCAGGGTACCTCATCCTAAACAGACAAAATTCGTTCTCGGATACGGTTCCTCTGCGTTCTTCAAGGTTTCCCCCCAAAATGTTCCTTTGTACTGCCCTCCTTTTTCTACCATTCGCATTCCATTCATAATTCAACAGGACGAGAGAAGGAGATGTTCAGAGATGAGGAATAAACGGTTCTAAAGTTTCATCGTAAACACGGGAGAAAAACAAGAAAGGAGGGCTATCTCCATATTTTCCCTTGTCATCTCTACGTCTCTTTCTTCTTTCGTATTCCTGTCTCTCTCTCTCTCTCTCTCTCTCTTGTTATTGTATCTTACATGTATTTTGAAAGCGTTTGGGGGGTTTTGAAGATTTTCCTCTGATTTCGTCTAAGTGGTTGTAAAACATATTAGATATTTGTGATACACAACAGAAAGTAAAATTCCATATAAATTTTTCCTTAGTGATTTTTTTATTTGTATTTATAACAAGTGATTTAGATTACATGTAAGTCCTATAGACTTTTGGTTTACAAATGTGCCGTTTTGTATCATTAGCCATTAGCGTCAATCATCAAGGTGGTTGTTGGGTTGCAAAGTCAGCTGGCCATTTCTGCAGATTGAAATAGGAGAGTGAAACATGGCTAAACACACTTTTCCATTTAGTGATTAAATTGTATCTCAGTTTTCAAAATTATAAAAGTATCTACACAAGAAATTTCACAAAAACGGGGGAAATCAACAATTTTCGCCCGTTAAAAAACAAGTAGAAAAGATGGGTTCCAAAGACAGTAATCAGTCATCCTGTTGTAGTGCAAGACCAACGCGCTATATCACCAAAAACTATTGTTCACTTAGCAAACCATACTACAAACCTACTTTCAGCTCCGTCACTCCACATTATTCGTGTGAAAAGCCAGCGTTCTGTTATCTATGAATTACTGGAAATTGTACATGCTTTACCAGCGCCGTCAGTTCCCAGTGGATTGGATTACTGGAACTAAGTAGAAACCTTGTGCGCCATACGCCAGTCTAGTTAGCTTGAAGGGTAGCTCGTCTGCCTTGGAAGCGCTGGATGGCGGGTTCTATTTCCACCCGGGGCCAACCTTATATCCTACACAGATAAGGTTCGTTTTCGGATCGGCTGGCTTTCTCCTATCCCGTCCTCCTTCTCTCTTCGTTTTCGATCTTAGCAGTTACAATTCTTCCTACCAAACATCTTTAACACAAAGTGTTAAAACCTCTATTTGTACAGTAGTCTACAGTAAGTTTCCAGAAGAAACAGAACAACAGCTAACTTCCCATTCTGAAACTTCCCATCACTCTATTGGAAACACGTCTCGAGGGGAACTGAGAAACAGAATGGGAAGAGGGCAGAGAAAGAGGGAGAGAAAGGTAACAGAAAGAGGAAAAGAGAGGAACTGGGAGGATCAAAAGGGAGAGTAGGAAGAAGGGGGGGGAGAATAGGAAGGTAGGAGGGAGAGATACACTGGAAAAAGGAGGGAAGGGGAAGGAGAGGAAGGGATGTGATAAATTTGTTAAGGATATTTGTATAGAAGTGTAGAGAAAGAGCAAATCTGTGGCAAACCTCTCCATTCCCAGCCTAGTTAGCTTGAAGGGTAGAGCTGTAGAGCATCTCCCTTGTAAGCGCTATGCCTCGTTGTCCTTGTAAGCGCTAGGATTCCAGCTCGAGGCGACCCTATCCAAATAAAGTTCGTTCTCGGAACGAAAAAAAAAACCGTTCTAATGGAGTCAATTTTATTGTTTTCCTCGTTCTACGAAACAGTATTCCCATTCTTTCCAGATTTGGGACTCGAAAATTAGATTTTTAACAAAACACGAACGAAGAAAAGTAGACGTAGAGACCAGGAAAGTATGAAAACGTAGGAGTGTAATAGATGAAGCAGAAGTAGGAGAAGAAGAAGGAGAATAAGCAGAGAGAAGAAGAAACTGTAAAAAGAAGTACAAGTAGGAAGTGATGGGTAGAAATAGAAATTGGGAGAAGATACCTAGGTAGAAACAGAAAGTTAGGTAGAAACAGAAAGTTAGGTAGAAACAGAGAGAATTTGTATTCCAAACGGAACTCGCAGATTCTTTCCAATCAATCATGGTGAATGGAGAATTTTGAGAATTAGAAGACGAAGAAGGAAGTGGAGGAGAAGGAGAAGTAGAAAGAAAAGGAGAAGAAAAGAAGGCCGAGGAGGAGAAGAAGTACGAAATAGAGAAGGAGAAGAATGGAAGAAGAAGGGGAAGAAAGAATTTTCCTAAAATTCTAAATATAAATCCACTTACTCGTAGGTACAGATTTTTTCAAAGCGAAAGGTTGGTAGTCTGAATTCAAGGTAAATAAAGAAAATCAGCATGATGTACCTACCCATTATTATTGAAGAACAAAATTTTATGACAAAAATTCAAGTAAATTTCTTTGCCTACCAGCTACCACTCAGGAAAATCCCAGGAAAACAGCAAAAATTTTGGCTCCTTTATCGCGCAAAAAACTTCAACCTTGCTAGAAATACGTGCGATAAGGGACATGCTATTACACAATAGCATTCGAGACATGCTATTACACGAGCAGTAAAGCTCCCCAGAGCTCGATTGGTAGCTGTTTCATTGGTTTATTGGCCATAGATTTGGATTCTATCTCTATATGTAGAGCTCTTTCTAACACTTCTACTAAATTTGTAATTCTAGCACATCCACTAAATTGAACAAGCAATAAAATCTACCTATCTCCTTTTGTTTTTATCTCTTTTAGTCTCTTCCCCTCCCTCTTTCTTTTCCCATTTCCTCTCTCTCTCTCTCTCCCTCTCTCTCTCTCTCTCTCTCTCTTCTCTCTCTCTCGCTCAATAAAGAACTTTAATTTGTCGCCTAGGGTATAGACAATAATATTTATGCTGAAGGCTAATTGGGGTTAAATCCAACGTTCTGTTTATGCTGTGGAATTACTGGAAATTGTACATGCTTTACCAGCGCCGTCAATTCCCAGTGGATTGGATTACTGGAACTAAGTAGAAACCTTGTGCGCCATACGCCAGTCTAGTTAGCTTGGAGGGTAGCTCGTCTGCCTTGTAAGCGCTGGGTTGCGGGTTCGATTTCCGCCCGGCGCGAAGCTTATCCTAAACAGAAAAGGTTCATTTAAGGACGGCTGGCTTTTTCTCCTGTCTTCCTTCTCTCTTCGCTTTCGGGACAAGAAGACCTTAGCAGTTAGAATTCGCTCTATCAAACATATTTAGAAGAAAGTATGTTTAGTAGTCTCTCTCTCTCTCTCTCTCTCTCTCTCTCTCTCTCTCTCTCTCTCTCTCTCTCAGGGCTCTTCTTTCTTTCTTTTCTTTTTTTAATCAAGAACAACATTTTACTATTTCTTTAATTTTGTTCTTTTTCTTCTTTTTTTTCTTTTTCCTCTTCTTCTCCTCCCCTTCCTCCTCTTCCCCTTCTTCAATCACCATCTTATTTCCTTATTCTTTTCTTTGCGTTACAAAAATAGAAAAAATACACCCTTGAAGAATATTCCATCCTCTTTTCTCCTCCTTCCCTCTCTCTCGCTCTCTGTCTAGCTCTCTCTCTCTTTCTCTCTCACTCTATTTTTCTCCCGTTGTGCATTTATATTTTTTCACAATTATAAACTTTTCTCTCTCTCTCAGTCTCTCTCTCTCTCCTTTTCTCTCTCTCTCTCTTTCTCCTGATGAAGTCCCTATAGTACACCCTAGTTCCTTCGAGAAACATCATAGGCAAACGAACAAATCTGTATCTCTCTCTCTCTCTCTCTCTCTCTCCGCACTGTCTATCTCTCTTTTACTCTATTTCTTTTTAGGTTCTCATTGGAAAAAAATATTCAAGAAAAACTTTCTTCTCTCTCTCTCTCTCTCTCTCTCTCTCTCTCTCTCTCTCTCTCTCTCTCTCTCTCCCTCTCCCTCTCTCTCTCTCTCGCTCTCGCTCAATAAAGAACTTTAATTTGTCGCCTAGGGTATAGACAATAATATTTATGCTGAAGGCTAATTGGGGTTAAATCCAACATC
Source organism: Diaphorina citri (assembly GCF_000475195.1). Classification (NCBI taxonomy): domain Eukaryota; kingdom Metazoa; phylum Arthropoda; class Insecta; order Hemiptera; family Psyllidae; genus Diaphorina; species Diaphorina citri. The sequence goes on along the minus strand of NW_007380385.1, from coordinate 18,117 downwards.
CAACGTTCTGTTTATGCTGTGAAATTACTGGAAATTGTACATGCTTTACCAGCGCCGTCAGTTCCCAGTGGATTGGATTACTGGAACTAAGTAGAAACCTTGTGCGCCATCGCCATACGCCAGTCTAGTTAGCTTGGAGGGTAGCTCGTCTGCCTTGTAAGCGCTGGGTTGCGGGTTCGATTCCCGTCTGGCGCGAAGCTTATCCTAAAGAGAAAAGGTTCATTTAAGGACGGCTGGCTTTTTATCCTGTCTTCCTTCTCTCTTCGCTTTCGGGACAAGAAGACCTTGGCAGTTAGAATTCGCTCTATCAAACATATTTAGAAGAAAGAAAGTGTTAAAACCCCTATGTTTAGTAGTCTATAGTAAGTTAGAAAGAAACAGAACAACACCAACAACAACTACAACAACAACAACAACAACAACAACAACAACAACAACAACAACAACAACAACAACAACATCAACAGCTAAAGTTCTGAAACTTCACATCTCACTCTATTGGAAACACGTCTTGAGGATACAGGGGCAAAAATTAAGGACGAGAGAGAAACGCAAGAATCAAAAAGCGAAAAAAAAAACGCGAGGCTTTAAATGAGAAAGAAGAGACCAGAAGGAGAAGGAAGAGAGAAAAACGCAGAAGAAGAAGAGGAGAAGGAGGAGGAAGAAGAAGAAGAAAATGGAAAATGAAAGGGGAAGAAGAAGGGGGTATTAAGAAGCAAAATAAATGGATAAGAAAAACAATCTTGAAAGTTCAGGGTTCCGCAAAGATGTTCACCTTTTGAAAAGGGTTCCGCGGGCCAAACTAATTAAGAAACACTGGTCTATAGTAAGTTAGAAAGAAACAGAACAACAACAACAACAACAACATCAACAGCGAAAGTTCTGAACCTTCACATCTCACTCTATTGATGGAAACACGTCTTGAGGATACAGGGCAAAAATTAAGGACGAGAGAGAGAAACGCAAGAATCAAAAAGCGAAAAAAAAAACGGGAGGCTTTAAATGAGAAAGAGGAAACCAGAAGGAGAAGGAAGAGAGAAAAACGCAGAAGAAGAAGAGGAGAAGGAGGAAGAAAATGGAAAATGAAAGGGGAAGAAGAAGGGGGTATTAAGAAGCAAATGGATAAGAAGAACAAGAAGAAGAGGAAGGGAGCGATGAAAAGAGCAGAAGGAAGAAGAGAAGTGGAGGAAGAAGAAGAAGAAAATGGAAAATGAAAGGGGAAGAAGAAGGGGGTATTAAGAAGCAAAATAAATGGATAAGAAAAACAAGAAGAAGAGGAGAAGGAGGAGGAAGAAGAAGAAGAAAATGGAAAATGAAAGGGGAAGAAGAAGGGGGTATTAAGAAGCAAATGGATAAGAAGAACAAGAAGAAGAGGAAGGGAGCGATGAAAAGAGCAGAAGGAAGAAGAGAAGTGGAGGAAGAGAAGATACGTATCGATAGGAGAAGACGAAAGGAAGAAGGAGGCAAGGAGAAACAAATAAGTAGAAGAAATAAGAAAGAGCTGGCAGGAAAAAAAGGAGAAGATTGAAGTCAAAAATGAGGATTAATTATCTGAGAAATTCTATGGATTTCAAGACTTTTCACACACAAAAAGAAAATACAAGACAGAAAACTTTTTGATCATTCGCCCTTTCTTCAAAATGTAGAAGGGAGTTTTTTTTGTACTTTGTATTAGCTTTTTGTCTTTCTGCTGGCGACTTGTATAGATAAGCTGACATAATCAAACAGGGGGAGTAACATCACCATCTCCTTTGTGGTCAGTCAGTACCTGATATTCAATGTGACTCGTTAAGAGGTTTGATAGAGGGCATTCCAACTGCTAAGGTCTTATCGTCCCAAAATCGAAAAGAGAAGGAAGACAGGATATTAGAAAGCCAACCGTTCCGTGGAGGAAGAGAAGATACGTATCGATAGGAGAAGACGAAAGGAAGAAGGAGGCAAGGAGAAACAAATAAGTAGAAGAAATAAGAAAGGGCTGGCAGGAAAAAAAAGAAGATTGAAGTCAAAAATGAGGATTAATTATCTGGGAAATTCTATGGATTTCAAGACTTTTCACACACAAAAAGAAAATACAAGACAGAAAAGTTTTTGATCATTCGCTCTTTCTTCAAAATGTAGAAGGGAGTTTTTTTGTACTTTGTATTAGCTTTTTGTCTTTCTGCTGGCGACTTGTAGAGATAAGCTGACATAATCAAACAGGGGGAGTAACATCACCATCTCCTTTGTGGTCAGTCAGTACCTAGATATTCAATGTGACTCGTTAAGAGGTTTGATAGAGGGCATCCCAACTGCTAAGGTCTTATCGTCCCGAAATCGAAAAGAGAAGGAAGACAGGATATTAGAAAGCCAACCGTTCCGAGAACGAACCATCTGTTTGGTATAAAATTCGCCCCCGGGCGGGAATCTGCGACCTAGCGCTTACAAGGCAGACGCGCTATCTTCAAGTTAACTTGGCTGACAAGGTATATGTAGGTATTCTACTTTAAACAAACACGACACAGACATAAGTAGGCGGTAAAAATACGAGAAAAACTTCGTAGGCAGAATTCAAAACATTCAAAGCAGAATACAGAGAACATCCAAAGCAGAATTTCTATTTTTCTACCCATGTTTGAACATTTGCCTGTCAGAGAATTCGAGAAATATTCAGAAGAGAAAAATGTCATATTGTGACTGTTTCATTGCAAACTTTTAATTGGGAACCCCCTTTGATGAGGGGAAAAAACCTTTATGAGTACAAATACAACCCCTACTTGATGAGTACAAAAACCACCTCTGATGAAGAACAAAAACCCAACTTTTTGTTTAGGCCCAGTAGGTTAGGTATACCTATACAATCTATACATACATAGAATGTCATTTTGAGCTTTTTACGAACTTTTTTTTTTTTAATTGAACGAAATAGGTATTTCAGTAAAAACGTTCTAGTTGAGTTTAGTTTAATTCGGATAATTTTAGTTTGTCTGTTTGTTCGACCAATCGACCATAATTCTCGAACGAATTTTCCGATTTTGATGAAATGTGGCAGGAAAATTCAACACATACCTAGATGAATTTCCAATAGAATTTAGGGCAGGGTCGGCTTTTGAGGGCCCCATAATGTCCTTTTTGTCCACATATTGAGGGCAGGAGTACTAACATTGGGTAAAGGCCGAGTATGAAAATAGTCTAGATATAAAGGGTAGGTCTACCAAGGGTTGGGGATATTCAGATTATACTAAAGGGTAGGGGTACCGAAGGTGGGGGAGGGTTAGAGTCGATATTAGAAAGCCAACCGTTCCGAGAACGAACCATCTGTTTGGTATAAAATTCGCCCCCGGGCGGGAATCTGCGACCTAGCGCTTACCAGGCAGACGCGCTATCTTCAAGTTAACTGACTTGGCTGACAAGGTATAGGTACTCTACTTTAAACAAACACGAGACAGACATAAGTAGGCGGTAAAAAGACGAGAAAAACTTCGTAGGCAGAATTCAAAACATTCAAAGCAGAATACAGAGAACATCCAGAGCAGAATTTTTTCTACCCATGTTTGAACATTTGCCTGTCAGAGAATTCGAGAAATATTCAGCACAGAAAAATGTCATATTGTGACTGTTTCGTTGCAAACTTTTAATATATTGCCAATGGCTTGGAATTGATTCCCCACGCATCATTGAGTTTCTAGGTGATGAAACTCGAACACTATAGGTAGTTAGGTGTAGGTTAGCTATGTAGGTAGTTAGGTGTAGGTAGCTATGTAGGTAGTTAGGTGTAGGTTAGCTATGTAGGTAGGTAAGGTATATAACTATGTATGTAGGTACATAAATGGAGAATAGTATCTATGTAGGTATACGTATAATATTGTCTATTCAGAGTATTATGTATTACAATAAAGCTTTACAGTATACACTATACATATGTAATTATGTATGTATTACCTGTGTACATAAGTACATAGGTAGGTATGTACATAGAAATAGAGTAATGGACAATAGAGCAGGCATGTTTTTTTATTTTTTGCCTTCGTTTACCCCTTACTCCTCGTCTTACTATAGATTTTGTAATTTCCCCTCCCTCTCTCTCTCTCCTCCCCTTCAACTCTTTTTTTCTCTCCCTCCCCTCTAATTACCATCTCCTCTGCCTTTACCTATATATCCTTTCGAAACTTTTTTACTCTTTCTTTCTCTCTCTCTCTCCCTCCCTCTCTTTCTCTCTCTCTCTCTCTCTCTCTCTCTTTCTCTCTCTCTCCTACATTTACACAGTTTCCTCTCTTCTTCCTCCCCCTATATGGTTCGCTCGATTTCAGATTTTCCGATATTAAATCCTTGTGTGCAATTATCCATTAAAATTACATTTTCTCCTATCTCTATCTCTCCTTCCTCTTACTCCTCCTTTGTCCTTCTCTCCTTCCTTCTCTCTTTCAATCTCTCGAGAGAGACCCTCGGTGTTCAAATCCAATGTAATACCACTCGAAAGGCCACGAAAATTGATAGAAAATGGATAAAGTTAAAGTTAAGTACCATCTGGACAGATGGCCATCAAAAATCGAAAGAAAAAAAAAATAGAAAGAGACGTCTTTCATCTTTTCAAGTTCAACATACAATACAAAGTACCTACAAACTTATGACCTTTTTTCGTCTACATCCTATTAAAAATATCTATTATTTAATCTATTTCTTCACCTATTCCATTCTATTCTATTCTATTCTATTGTAGAGCAAACGGTGTGCCACTTGTCTAGCTTGGCGGACAAAGAGAGAAATTTTTCCTTTTGGGTTTCTGATGGGAACTATGGTCTATGGTGCTGGAAAAGGAAATTACTTTTAGTTTTATAAAGGAGGAAGGAGAGAAGGAAGAAAAGGGAGAGAAGGAAAGAAAAAAGGTATTTTTTTTTTTTTTTTTTTTTTTCTTACTTACTTTTAATGATTCCCGCGACCAAGCGCTTACAAGACAGGCGTGCTATCCTCCGAGCTAAGGTCGTTAAAACGTATACTAAAGACATTATGATGTATAATGTACACACCCAAGTAACTAAATGAGACCTTTGGGAAAATCTCCGCTTTCTCCTCTTCTTCTTTCCCTTCTCTTCATTCTTCCAATTTTCTTCCATTTTATGCCCCTTTTTTTCCTTCTTTTCTCATCCTAATAATACTCTTCTTCTTTGCTTTCTCATTTTCTTTGTTTCTCCTCTTCCATATTCTTCTTTTCTTTCTCATCTCCTTCCACGGTCAGCGTTATTTTCTTAATTTTTTTTTTCTTCTCATTATGCTTCCCTATCATTTCTATCACATTCTCCTCTCAATCCTCCTCCACCGCCTTCTTCTTTTTCTTCTCCTCTTCCTCCTTCTTCTTCTTCCTCCTCCTCCTTCTTCTTCCTCCTCTTTCTCCTCCACCATCATTTGTAGGTAGCTATGTAGGTAGTTAGGTGTAGGTAGCTATGTAGGTAGTTAGGTGTAGGTAGCTATGTAGGTAGTTAGGTGTAGGTAGCTATGTAGGTAGTTAGGTGTAGGTAGCTATGTAGGTAGTTAGGTGTAGGTAGCTATGTAGGTAGTTAGGTGTAGGTAGCTATGTAGGTAGTTAGGTGTAGGTAGCTATGTAGGTAGTTAGGTGTAGGTAGCTATGTAGGTAGGTAAGGTATATAACTATGTATGTAGGTACATAAATGGAGAATAGTATCTATGTAGGTACGTATAATATTGTCTATTCAGAGTAGTATGTACAATAAAGCTTTACAGTATACACTATACATTTATGTAATTATGTATGTATTCCCTCTTTCAATCTCTTCCTCTCTTTCTTTCTCTCTCCTTCTTTTTCTATCAATTTCTTCCCCTCTTTCTTTCTCTTTCTCTCTCCTTCTTTTTTTATCAATCTCTCCCCCTCGTTCTTTCTCTTTCTCTTCCCTCCCTTTTTCCTTCGCTCTAATATACCTCTCTTTCTCTTTCCTTCCCTCTTTCAATCTCTCTCTCTCTCGTTCTTTCTCTCTCCCCTTCCTTTCTTCTTCACTTTTTCAACCAACTCTTTCTTCCTCTCTCTCTCTTTCTCTCCCTCTCTCTTCTCTCCCTCTCTATTTCTCTCTTTCTCTCTCCCTTTCTCACCCTCTTTATCTCTCTCTCTCTCCCTCCCTCTCTCTCTTTCTCTCCCTCTCTTCACTCTCTCTCTCTCTAATGTGCCCGAGGATATTGTGAGCTTCCGACCTGGCCGCATTGAAGCGAAATAAAATCTCCATCAGAGACACTTTGGACGGACATTTTTAACCTCTTTTTTTATTATTATTTACCCCGTGGCTAAGGAAAATAGAATCAAGACAGAAGGAAGAATCGATCTGGTTCAGTACTGCTATACAAACTATACATACATAGAATGTCATTTTGAGCTTTTTACGAACTTTTTTTTTAATTGAACGAAATATTTCAGTAAAAATGTTCTAGTTAAGTTTAGTTTAATTCGGATAATTTTAGTTTGTCTGTGTGTTCGACCATAACTCTCGGACGGTTTTTCCGATTTTGATGAAATGTGGCAGGAAAATTCAACACATACCTAGATGAATTTCCAATAGAATTTTGGGCAGGGTCGACTTTTAAGGGCCCGATAATGTCCTTTTTGTCCACATATTGAGGGCAGGAGTACTAACATTGGGTAAAGGCCGAGTATGAAAATAGTCTAGATTTAACCCTTTGTGTCACAGTGGTTCCGGTAGGTCTACCAAGGGTTGGGGTACTAAGGGTAGGTCTACCAAGGGTTGGGAATATTCAGATTATACTAAAGGTTCGGGGTACCGAAGGTGGGGGAGGGTTAGAGTTCCCCACCCAGTATTATAATTATTGCCAATGGCTTGGAATTGATTCCCCACGCATCATTGAGTTTCTAGGTGATGAAACTCGAACACTATAGGTAGTTAGGTGTAGGTAGCTATGTAGGTAGTTAGGTGTAGGTAGCTATGTAGGTAGTTAGGTGCAATTTAGGGCAGGGTCGGCTTTTGAGGGCCCCATAATGTCCTTTTTGTCCACATATTGAGGGCAGGAGTACTAACATTGGGTAAAGGCTGAGTATGAAAATAGTCTAGATTTAACCCTTTGTGTCACAGTGGTTCCGGTAGGTCTACCAAGGGTTGGGGTACCAAGGGTAGGTCTACCAAGGGTTGGGGTACCAAGGGTAGGTCTACCAAGGGTTGGGGTACCAAGGGTAGGTCTACCAAGGGTTGGGGATATTCAGATTATACTAAAGGGTGGGGGTACCGAAGGTGGGGGAGGGTTAGAGTCCCCCACCCAGTATTATAATTATTGCCAATGGCTTGGAATTAATTCCCCACGCATCATTGAGTTTCTAGGTGATGAAACTCGAACACTATAGGCAGTAACATAGGTGTAGGTAGCTATGTAGGTAGTTAGGTGTAGGTAGCTATGTAGGTAGTTAGGTGTAGGTAGCTATGTAGGTAGGTAAGGTATATAACTATGTATGTAGGTACATAAATGGAGAATAGTATCTATGTAGGTACGTATAATATTGTCTATTCAGAGTACCTACATATTATGTATTACAATAAAGCTTTACAGAATACACTATACATATATGTAATTATGTATGTATTACCTGTGTACATAAATACATAGGTAGGTATGTACATAGAAATATAGGTAGGTAATGGACAATAGAGCGGGCATGTTTTTTTTTTTTTTTTTTTTTTTTTTTCTGGGGTGGTGAAAAAAAAAAAATGGGGGGGAGGGGAAAAAAGGGGGGGGGGTTTTTTTTTTTTTTTTTTTTTTTTTTTGCCTCTCGTTTACCCGTTACTCCTCGTCTTACTATAGATTTTGTAATTTCCCCTCCCTCTCTCTCCTCCCCTTAACTCTTTTTCTCTCTCCCTCCCCTCTAATTACCATCTGCTCTTCCTTTACCTATATCCTTTAGAAACTTTTTTCCTCTTTCTTTCTCTCTTTCTCTCTCTCTCTCTTTCTCTTTCTCTCTCTCTCTCTTTCTCTCTCTCTTTCTCTCTCTCTCTCTCTCTCTTTCT
>NW_007380385.1:0-9970 GCF_000475195.1 Diaphorina citri | reverse complement strand
CTCTCTCTCTCTCTCTCTCTCTCTCTCTCTCTCTCTCTCTCTTTCTCTTTCTCTCTCTCTCTTTCTCTCTCTCTCTCTCTCTTTCTCTCTCTCTCTCTCTCTCCTACATTTACACAGTTTCCTCTCTTCTTCCTCCCCCCCCTGGTTCGCTTGATTTCAGATTTTCCGATATTAAATCCTTGTGTGCAATTATCCATTAAAATTACATTTTCTCCTATCTCTCTCTCTCTCTCCTTCCTCTTACTCCTCCTTTATCCTTCTCTCCTTCCTTCTCTCTTTCAATCTCTTCCTCTCTTTCTCTCTCGTCCCTCCCTTTTTCCTTCGCTCTAATATACCTCTCTTTCTCTTTCCTTCCCTCTTTCAAGCTCTCCCTCTCTCGTTCTTTCTCTCTCCCCTTCCTTTCTTCTTCACTTTTTCAACCAACTCTTTCTTTCTTCCTCTCTCTCTCTCCCTCTCTCTCTCTCTCTCTAATGTGCCCGAGGATATTGTGAGCTTCCGACCTGGCCGCATTGAAGCGAAATAAAATCTCCATCAGAGACACTTGGGACGGACATTTTTAACCTCTTCTTTTATTACTATTATTTTTTACCCCGTGGCAGCCGTGGCTAAGGAAAATAGAATCAAGACAGAAGCAAGAATTTTAAGGAAATAAATCATTCAAACCGTTCCTGAAAAGTACCATTGGGTACTTATATAGGAACAAAAGGAAGATGTTTTTATAGTTACCTACGTTAAAATAAACCATTCTCATTATTAAGTAAGTCATAGATCCATAGAAGATTCTAGGTAGAGGTATTACCTACTAAGTATCTCATAGCAGATACTAGGTAGGTACCTACCTTATCTATTTTTCTATCTCTCTGAGTTTTCTTTTCGTTTAGATACCTATAGGTACCTACGTACACAAGTGCTTGGAAAATTCTATACTGCAGAGAAAGAGAAAGTAATAATAGTGCTTATTTATACTGCTCGCATAGGACTGAAAAGTCCCTTTACTCCAGCAGTAGGCTACTACTAATATTGTGGTCAAATTCTCAAATTATATTGAGGATAAAATTCCATACCTCGGCTGGGATTGAACCCACGCCCTCCTGTTTACCAGGCGAGCGCCTTGACCACTATACCACCGAGGTAGGAAAGTAGGTAGTGGGTACCAAAATAGGTAGCTGTTTTTTTTTTTTTTTTTTACTTACTTTTAATGATTCCTCAGGCCATGACCGAGTGGTCGAACCCGCGACCAAGCGCTTACAAGACAGGCGTGCTCAGTGCTAAGGTCGTGGTATCCTCCGAGCTAAGGTCGTTAAAACGTATACTAAAGACATTATAATGTACACACCCAAGTAACTAAATGAGACCTTTGGGAAAATCTCCGCCTTCTCCTTTTCTTCTTTTCCTTCTCTTCATTCTTCAATTTTTCTTCCATTTTATACCCCTTTATTTCCTTCTTTTCTCACCCTAATAATACTCCTCTTCTTTGCTTTCTTATTTTCTTTGTTTCTCCTCTTCCATATTCTTCTTTTCTTTCTCATCTCCTTCCATGGTCAGCGTTATTTTCTTCATTTTTCTTCTTCTCATTATGGTTCCCTATCATTTCTATCACATTCTCCTCTCAATCCTCCTCCACCGCCTTCTTCTTCTTCTCCTCCTTCTTCTCTTCCCCCTCCATCTCTTCCTCCTCCTTCTTCTTCCTTTTCCTCCTCTTTCTCCTCCACCATCATTTCAACCCACACATCCCCAGTAGGCGAGAGAGAGAGAGCCCATTTGTTATTCTAATTACGAATTACTGTCGGAGTTTGTAGAGAGTGAAAGAGAGAGAGAGAGAGAGAGCAGGAATTAGAGAGAGATAGGTTTTTACATAAATTATTGTTTTCATTTATTGAAAAACGCTACATGCAATACAAAGAGAGAGATAAAAAGAGAGAGAAGGAGAGAGAGAGAGGAAGAGAGAAAAATGGAGGGAGAGAGAGGGAGCGAAAATTCTCCCTCGTATACAGTCCGCGTGTAATGGAAGTGCTAACCTCCCTCTCTCTCTCTCCTTCCTTTCCTCTCTCTCCCTCCTTCTCTCTCTCTCTCTCCTTCCTTTCCTCTCTCTCCCTCCATCCCCTCTTGTATTTTGCCCACTGCAATCCCCCCTCTACTTCTCTTCCATTCCCTCTCTCTCTTTCTCCCTCCATCTCCCCCTCCTCTTCCTCTTTACCCATCCCAACGCCCCCTCCACTTCCTTCCCCCAAAACTTTGGGCGTTCCAAAATATTTTGATAACATTATCACGAATGAAATTTTTGATTTAAAATTATACACAGATACCTAAAATAGCTAAATATTTATAATTTAAAGATATATATTGGAATTAAAAAAATGGCAGGATTATATGGATTAGATTTAGATTAGATTTGGCAGAACTCTAAATGAGAGGATTCGTTCTCTTACCAGGACGTTAGGGGTCTGTTTTTAGCTGCGAGTCCAATTTGACGTTAATTTGGAATGCTTCAAGGCATTCGCTGGCTTTTTGTCATTTTCTGGTAAATGGTATTGCGTTTCACTTGTTAGTTCATTTGACAAGAGTGTCGCTTGACTAATTTTTTGATGCTGACATCATGACATCAATGTGGCGGTATTGATATCAAAGCGACGGTATTGAAAGCCGAAGCTCTGAGGAAATAGTCGGACCTGATTTTTCCATCACCAAGAAATAGTGGCTCCTTCTTTCAGCAATTCGGTGTATTCCCTACAATTTTCCAACAATTTGTGACCAAAATAGCAATTCGCCTGAAGAAAAGTGTTCAAAGTTGCAAAACCCAACAGTTATTTCTAAAGCAAAGTATTTTGGCGTGTTAGACAAGAGTGCCCTTTTTTGAAGATCTTCCCAAGTTTCCTGAAGAGGGAAAACCCGGTTTTAGAAGATCTTGGATTGATCGATGGACATTCAAGCTGTTTTCCCACAAGATAGAACAATGAAAAAAGTGTCGCTTGACTAATTTTTTGATGCTGACATCATGACATCAATGTGGCGGTATTGATATCAAAGCGACGGTATTGAAAGCACAAGCTCTGAGGAAATGGTCGGACCTGATTTTTCCATCACCAAGAAATAGTGGCTCCTTCTTTCAGCAATTCATTGTATTTCCTACAATTTTCCAACAATTTGTGACCAAAATAGCAATTCGCCTGAAGAAAAGTGTTCAAAGTTTGCAAAACCCAACAGATATTTATAAAGCAAAGTATTTTGGGGTGTTAGACAAGAGTGCCCTTTTTTGAAGATCTTCACAAGTTTCCTGAAGAGGGGAAACCCGGTTTTAGAAGATCTTGGATTGATGGACATTCAAGCTGTTTTCCCACAAGATAGAACAACTTGAAGGACAAACCAAAAGTTGTGCCAGCAAGAAGTTTGACCGTAAACGCTTCCACTATTAGCTCCCAACCGGTCCCACTTTCACAGCTTCTTCTACTTGGGACTTTTCATAAAATTACCCCCTAGGTATATAAACTATTATTATTATAATATTGCTTCTTTATAGAGATAGTCAACTGGAATAGGACCAAAGCGTCTTTTATCCCCGGGATCGGCAGTAGGCTACTATCATTAGGCCAGCTACACACTATCAGGTAGACCTGACAGGCGGACCTGATCAGGTTTACCTGATAGTGACTGGCTGGCCTTATGTCGTCAAAGTCGCAAACAATATTGAGGATGAAATTTTAATCCACACCTCTTCTGTGATTCCCCTGTTTGCCAGGCGAGCATCTTGACTTCTGGGGTCCCTAGGGAACACTCCAAGGAGGTGCCGACTACTTGTGGGAATTTTTAATCCACACCCCTGTTTGCCAGGCGAGCATCTTGACTTCTGGGGTCCCTACTAAGGGAACATTCCAAGGAGGTGCCGACTTCTTGTGGGACACCCTGTATTATTCTATTTACAGATTCCCATCTGTTAGTCTATAGGTGCCCTAACTCCTACTTCCTATTTAATGGTACATCGTGGCACACTGGTATCCTAGGTCCCAAACTGGTGATGATGTCCTTTGTGTGAAATATTTATACTGCACTTGTGGGTCACCCTGTATTCTTCTATTTACAGATTCCTATCTGTTAGAATATAGGTGCCCTAACTCCTCCTTCCTATTTAATGGTACATCGTGGCATACTGACATCTCCTAGGTCCCAAACTGGTGATGATGTCCTTTGTGTGAAATATTTACACTCTGTTTCGAAATTTTGTAGACTAAAACAGAAAAGCAGAGTTCTTGCAGAGCTGTCCAACATAGCAAGTTGAACCTGCCTCGGTGGTGTAGTGGTCTAGGCGTCCTCCTTCCTATTTAATGGTACATCGTGGCATACTGACATCTCCTAGGTCCCAAACTGGTGATGATGTCCTTTGTGTGAAATATTTATACTGTTTCGAACCTTTATAGACTAAAACAGAAAAGCAGAGTTCTTGCAGAGCTGTCCAACATAGCAAGTTGAACTTGAGCTCATTTTTAATGGCTCACATCTGGACCGCTATAGGAATTCTATTTTCAACTGTGTTAATCATGTTCGTATGAACGATTGTCACGAAACGACCCTAGCAGAAAATCAAGAAATTGAGCTGAGTATTTTTTCTCCAATGGTCGAGGGTCTCGGCAAGGGTCAATGGTCGCCGTTGTGGCCGCGTACTTAGGTGTAGGGACACTTAGGTGTAGAGACAAACAGGTGTAGGGACACTTGTGTAGGGACAAACAGGTGTAGGGACACTTGGGTCTAGGGACAAACAAGTGTAGGGACACTTAGGTGTAGGGACAAACAGGTGTAGGGACACTTAGGTGTAGGGACAAACAGGTGTAGGGACAAACAGGTGTAGGGACAAGCAGGTGTAGGGACACTTAGGTGTAGGGACAAACAGGTGTAGGGACAAGCAGGTGTAGGGACAATTAGGTGTAGGGACAAACAGGTGTAGGGACATTTAGGTGTAGGGACACATAGGTGTAGGGACACTTAGGTGTAGGGAAAAACAGGTGTAGGGACACTTAGGTGTAGGGACAAACAGGTGTAGGGACACTTAGGTGTAGGGACAAACAGCCCATTGCGTTCCATCGAAAGGTCGGGTTAAGCCTCATGTTAGACAACTCTTACAGAGAAAGCGACATTTGATTCCTAAGTGAATATACCCTTCATCCATTCTCCCGTGAACTGTTCGATATTGAACTTTGCAGTTTCGCTGCAAACTTTTTCTCCCAGGTAACAAAAATGGAAAGTAAAAAACCTTGTAAAAAAGTAAAATGGATCAGGGACAAACAGGTGTAGGGACAAACAGGTGTAGGGACACTTAGGTGTAGGGACAAACAGGTGTAGGGACACTTAGGTGTAGGGACAAGCAGGTGTAGGGACACTTAGGTGTAGGGACAAACAGGTGTAGGGACAAACAGGTGTAGGGACACTTAGGTGTAGGGACAAACAGGTGTAGGGACACTTAGGTGTAGGGACAAACAGCCCATTGCATTCCATCTAAAGGTCGGGTTAAGCCTCATGTTAGACAACTCTCACAGAGCAAGAGAAATCTGATTCCTAAGTGAATACCCTTCATCCATTCTTCCGTGAACTGTTCGATATTGAACTTTGCAGTTTTGCTGCAAACTTTTTCTCCCAGGTAACAAAAATGGAAAGTACAAAACCTTGTAAAAAAGTAAAATGGATCTTTTTTCTCTTCTGTCACGACGCACAAGGAAGTTAGAAAAGTTTCCAGTCCAAGTTATAGCATAGATTTATCGAATAAGAAGTTAGGGAGTGAACTTTGTTGGCCTTCGTAACATTGGCTTTTGCAGAGAAAGTTTGTCGTCTGTGCACTTTCCTATGTATGTGTGTTATGTAAATATTTTCCAAGGAAATTTGGATCTTGCCATTCCTAGATTCCTATGCTAAAGGCATGCACCAGTTAACGGTTGCGTTCTTTTCTGGGCGGGTATAATCGTTTAGGCCGGCCGGGTAAAATCGTCGAATTCAACACACAGAAAAATTTCGTTCGTTCAAATCCAAAATAGGTACTGGTATGGGTATCAAAGTATCAAGTTATCAACAGTGCTTATTTATTTGTTTTTCAATAACAGAAGGAAGAGTAAGAAGGAAAATGATCCTGAAGACTGAGTGCACGTCACAAGGAAGCTGAGTGTACCCCAGAGTCATGATGAACGCGTTGGTGTTGCACTTCACTCCTAAATCCTACAAACCTCCCTTTCAGCTTCAGTGTCCTGGGGAAGAGGGAAGGGAATTGAAGAAGATATCTTGAAGGGAACAGAAGCTGGTGTGAACATCACACAACTTTGTAATACACTGCGGAATTTGAATAACTACCAAAGGGTGATCGTTGAAGTTAAGCCAAGTTGTCTGCGATTATTATCTGGTTAGGTGACCGTTGATACAGCCGCTTCCTTTGGAACAACTTAGGATCGTTCTTCGACAAACCGTTCTCAGGATATTTTGTATAGGTACCATGTCTAGTGCATCCATTTTTTAGTTCGTCCTTCCTTTTTATTACTATCTTTTTATTACACTAGTAATAAAAAGGTAGATATAAGGGACGGAATTGGAAAAATCCAACCAAGAATAATAATAAACTGAATATTAAATAAAATAAGTAGGTACATAAATATTGATTTTCTTTAACCAAGATCGAAAAATTCCCGGAGGGACGGACCCCACTTGTTTCTACACTATAGGATCACATGGGAATCTAAATCGGATATTTCCACCCTCTTGCCGATTTTTAAAAGTTGGACCGATTGCAATACTTTCCCTTTACAGAGATTCCCTATACTTCATGATAATAAAAAGTAAAAAAGAGGAGAGAAAAAAGAACAAGGGGGAGAATTATAGAGAGAAAAGCTCTGTAAGGAAAATGCAATAATGCGAATCTTTGAATGTGAAACCAACCACAACAAAAAAACAAAAACACATCTTTGTTCTCTCCCATGATTTCCCCAGTTAGGGAGTGAACTTTGTTGGCCTTCGTAACATTGGCTTTTGCAGAGAAAGTTTGTCGTCTGTGCACTTTCCTATGTATGTGTGTTGTGTAAATATTTTCCAAGGAAATTTGGATCTTGCCATTCCTAAATTCCTATGCTAAAGGCAGTGAATGCACCAGTTAACGGTTGCATTCTTTTCTGGGCGGGTATAATCGTTTAGGCCGGCCAGGTAAAATCGTCGAATTCAACACACGGAAAAATTTCGTTCGTTCAAATCCAAAATAGGTACTGGTATGGGTATCAAAGTATCAAGTTATCAACAGTGCTTATTTATTTGTTTTTCAATAACAGAAGGAAGAGTAAGGAGGAAAATGATCCTGAAGACTGAGTGCACGTCACAAGGAAGCTGAGTGCACCCTAGAGTCATGACGAACGCGTTGGTGTTGTACTTCACTCCTAAATCCTACAAACCTCCCTTTCAGCTTCAGTGTCCTGGGGAAGAGGGAAGAGAATTGAAGAAGATATCTTGAAGGGAATAGAAAATTTGTTGGTGTGAACATCACACGACTTTGTAATACATTGCGGACTTTCAACAACTAACAAAGAGTGATCGTTGAAGTTCAGCCACGTTGTCTGTGGTTAGTTTCAGCACAGGTGAATGCCCGATGCCCGATTTTTACGACGTTATTACAGTTGTATATTAGGAACAAGCTAGGATCGCTCTACGACAAACCGTTCTTTAGATATTTTGAATACCGAACATGTAGATTGTACATAGTCCATATGTATATCTTTTGCAGACCAAGACCCTAAATCGGATTTTTCCATCCTCTTCTTGATTTAAAAAAAGTTGGACCGATTGCAATACTTTCTCTTTGCAGAGATTCCCTATACAAACTATACATCATGATAATAGGACAGGCGTGCTCAGTGCTAAGGTCGTGGTATCCTCCGAGCTAAGGTCGTTAAAACGTATACTAAAGACATTATAATGTACACACCCAAGTAACTAAATGAGACCTTTGGGAAAATCTCCGCCTTCTCCTTTTCTTCTTTCCCTCTCTCTTCATTCTTCCAATTTTCTTCCATTTTATTCCCCTTTATTTCCTTCTTTTCTCACCCTAATAATATACTCCTCTTCTTTGCTTTCTCAGGAAAATGCAATAATGCGAATCTTTGAATGTGAAACCAACCACAACAAAAAACAAAAACACATCTTTGTTCTCTCCCATGATTTCCCCTGCAGCGGTTGAAGAAAAAAAACAGTGGGACTTTAATGTTCTTTATATTCACTCTGAAACGAGGCGGGGTTCACACGATGCAGGATTTTATGGAAAACGAGATGAAAATGTATGTGCAGACCAGGCGCTTAAAATCGTTTCAATAAATGATCAACTGTTTCACTTATGTTTCTCGCATAAAAACGAAACTGCACTGAGTGAAAAATTAGTGATAGAGTGCCACAAGTTAGAGTGGAAGATTGGGTTATTTCTTCTGATTTAGGTTGTTGGAATTCCATATTGTAGTGTCGAGTTTCCCGATATGATTTTCTTTGTTTCTCCTCTTCCATATTCTTCTTTTCTTTCTCATCTCCTTCCATGGTCAGCGTTATTTTCTTCATTTTTCTTCTTCTGATTATGCTTCCCTATCATTTCTATCACATTCTCCTCTCAATCCTCCTCCACCGCCTTCTTCTTCTTCTTCTTCTCCTCCTTCTTCTTCTTCCTTCTTCTTCCTTTTCCTCCTCTTTCTCCTCCACCATCATTTCAACCCACACATCCACAGTAGGCGAGAGAGAGAGAGAGAGCCCATTTGTTATTCTAATTACGAATTACTGTCGGAGTTTGTAGAGAGTGAAAGA
Organism: Diaphorina citri; assembly: GCF_000475195.1. Classification (NCBI taxonomy): domain Eukaryota; kingdom Metazoa; phylum Arthropoda; class Insecta; order Hemiptera; family Psyllidae; genus Diaphorina; species Diaphorina citri. The sequence goes on along the minus strand of NW_007380385.1, from coordinate 1,171 downwards.
GAAAGAGAGAGAGAGAGAGAGAGAAAGAGAGAGAGCAGGAATTAGAGAGAGATAGGTTTTTACATAAATTATTGTTTTCATTTATTGAAAAACTCTACATGCAATACAAAGAGAGAGATAAAAAGAGAGAGAAGGAAAGAGAGAGAGAGAGGAAGAGAGAAAAATGGAGGGAGAGAGAGATAAAGAGAGGGAGCAAAAATTCTCCCTCGTATACAGTCCGCGTGTAATGGAAGTGCTAACCTCCCTCCCTCCCTCTCTCTCTCTCTCTCTCTCTCTCTCTCTCTCTCTCTCTGTTCTTCCTTCTCTCCCTCCTTCTCTCTGTCTCTCTCTCCTTCCTTTCCTCTCTCCCTCCATCCCCTCTTGTATTTTGCCCACTGCAATCCCCCCTCTACTTCTCTTCCATTCCCTCTCTCTTTCTCTCCCTCCCTCTCCCAAAAAAAAAAAAAAAAAAAAAATCTGGCCACCTATTGAAACAATTAATTATCTAGGTACCTACCTAATGTATGAGTCAATTATACATACCTAGGTAGATACATAAGTATGCATACTTAAACAAATTTACTGTAAATGCCCTATTTTCTGTACCACGTGATTCTAACTCAGACTTGTGTCTCCAATATTTAAGTACTTCACCCATGGTATTAGGTACCTACTTGAACTTAAACACAGTACCTACATATACCTTGTAGGTACTTAAACTTGAAAGAAAGTAAAAATAAGTACCATACCTACAGGCACCCACTGGTACTTATGTAGAGGTGGTACTTACCTACATACGTATCGTACCTACATGCTTTTTTCTCCTCCTCCTCCTTCTTCTTTCTCTTCTTCTTCTTCCTCTTTTTCTTTTTCTTCTTACAGTATGTGACATTTGGGACATTATGCTTTTCAAGACTTCTCCTCCTCTTTCTCGATTGGTTCCAAACTTTCCATCCTAAATAATCACCTGCTTCTTGCTATGAGATTAGCTGTGTTTTCCTTTCACAATGTCCTCTCTTCTGAAGCTCGTTTCCCTTCTTTCGGCGTGACAGCCCACTTTGAAGCTGTTAAGCTGCGAAACCACCGGAAAAACAGGGGAAACGAGCTTCACTTCTCAGTAAGTGGGGGAAAAAGAAACGGAAAATGCAACAGCTATGCTTCACGCAGTCACCCTGTATTTAATTTTCTTCTA
>NW_007380384.1:44696-45574 GCF_000475195.1 Diaphorina citri | reverse complement strand
ACACAGGCCACAAGCGTCTAATGTAGCAGTTGTTCCATTGCTACGAAATAAAAACGGCGGTGAAACACTCATCTTTTTTTTTAAAAAAAAGAAAAAGTTGAAAATTGAAAAAAAATTTCAATTTTGACAATGAGAGAAACAACCAATAAAATTTATTGACGGACCTCCCAAATTTTAGGCTCCTTAATGTCACACTGAGTTCTTACTTCCATGGACGCAAGAATTTTTAACCTATGACCTGATTCCATTATGTAACACTGGCACTGGTTTCAAACCTCATACGGCCATATTGTTATGGTTTCATCAAGGCCAGCCACGAAGTATCAGGTAGACCTGAAAGGTGCACCTGATTAGATCCGCCTGTCAGGTCTACCTGATTTTGTTCAAGATATTTGTCAAATTTCACCAAAATCGGGTTTGATAGCTATGGTGAAAAAAACCAAAGGAAAACAAACCTACAGAAAAACAGACTTGAACAATTTCAATGCTTATTCGGAAGAGCTCCTTTAGGAAAATAATGTCACTTTAAATAAAGTAAAAAAATACCAAGGTAGGTAAAACTGGGAACTCATTTCGTTCAGTCATAAAAAGAGCTGCCTGTAAGTGGAACTGTTCTATTCATTTGACTGCACCACTAATATAAACAAATGCAAGTTTACAAGTTGCAATTTATGACTTGCAAGTTAAGTTACGACTTGCATTTAGAGGTAAGTTGTGACATGCAATTATTTATTTCCTTACATAATTACCTACGTGTAAAAAAAAAAAAAAAAAAAAAAAAAAAAAAAAACACTTTTGGGAAAAAAAAAAGGGAAATTTTTTACCTGACCAGCTAATAAAAAGGCCTTGATATTTTGTTTTTCTATTTGATTTGAATA